>NC_079164.1:45838918-45886418 GCF_947568905.1 Ostrea edulis
AGGAATTGTATTTATATCTTACTATGTCATATTCATGACGTCATATCTCTGTAGCCAGACAAGATTGTATGATTGATTGTATATTGCTTAACGTCCTGCTGGCGAATTTATCACTCATATCGAGACGTCAGAGATTGCCGGTGAAGGGCAGCACACCTGCTGTGATACGGTGCCTCGGTTATTGCAATCTCATCGAAAGGACCGACCCAGCAGTCGCCTCTTACGAAAAGCAAGGGAATCTGAGGACCTATTCTAATCTGGGTCCCCACGGGCCTCCAGCGAAGATATGATTATAAAATTTCATTGTGCTATATGGCATATGTATGATTGTTATTTTAATCAATATTCTCAGTTTTGAAATGTTTTTATTTGGATCTAAAATCTCATGGATGGTCACACACACTGCAGATGTAGACTTTGAAATATCCTACACTAAATCGTATTAAAGCAATAATAGGTCTAAATCTGAAAATTTTATTACACTCATTTTCAGAGGAGTCACTTTGTTTGCCTTGGTGAATGGTCGTTTTCCATACAATCATTCACAACTCTCGGCAATGGACGCAGACATGAAGATGCAGAGGTTGCAGTTTCGGCAAAACGTTTCATCTGGTAATGTCGAATATGTTGATGACATAAATGTCGCATTTATTAGTAAATGATAGTCCAATAGATCTAATTGACATAAAGCTAACATCACCACACAAGGTGTCCTTATGAGTAGGTTAAGTTAAAGGGATACATGTACTCAATATATCAATGTAAGATTTTTCCTTTCTGATAGACTGCATAAAGTTGATTAAGAAGATGCTGCAATTTGCTCCAAATAATCGTCCATCTATCCGAGAGGTACTGGATGATTTTTGGTTAACTGGAAGGAAACCAATTCCAAAACAATTGAATCGTCCTAAATGGGAGGCGAGTGACCAAAATATTTCATTTGATCAATATAAAAAACGTTTTCCCATGCAACTTTAAGTACTGTATTGATATTTTTATGGCAAATACTTGTACCATAGCATTTGTTTTTATTCTGCAGAGTAAACTGGCATTTTGATAAATCGCAAATTTATTATTTAAATTATTGTTAACAGACACAGTGTTCCCTCAAAGTTCCCGGGGCCTCGCCGAACGTTAGCAGTGCTACTAAAGCGGGAGCAACTGGAGATCGCAAGTCGCATTCAGTTGGCAAAAAATGCGCTGCATCAACTAAGCCGAGAACTGTAATAGGGACGATTACCATTAATCGTAATGCTGGAGAGACAGTAACTCTCAAAAGTCCATTACGTGAGTCTTATTGATATTCAAAAAAATATATCATATACATGTACCTGTCTAATTAAACGTAATTCTATCTATTTAAGTAAATGAATCTTGAATTAAATTTTTATTGGTAGAATAAATGATTCAGCTTGTCATTACATTTTTCTCAATTTCATAGATTGCAGCAATTCAAAACCTCCAAATAGAATTCAACAAACACAAAAACCTGCGAGCACATTATCTCGCCCTCAACATGCAGTCAGGAAGGTACAGAAGGCAAAGGGTACAAATACTCACCAAAATATAGACTCCAATCACGTGGTACAAGCCACAATGGAAAGGAAACTTCAGTTGTTGGAAGATGTTCGTTTAGCGAATGGTGCACGTTTGACGCAGAAAGAACAAATACCATTCTGGCTCATTAAGGAAGTAAGTCATCTTTATGCGAAATACATCAATATAATGACTATGTGAATGTACTCTAGATCTGCCTTGCGTAGATTTAACATAACGAATCTATAATGTTATACGTATAATTTTCTAGGTGTTGAAACCTAATAAAACGAACCCAGAAGAGAATCATGCTGTTCCTAAACAGCCCATAAGGAACCTTGCTCCTTCACTAAAGCAAGTGGCACATCCTCTTCCAACTAAATATGTAGTGCCACATCCACCACATAAAGATAGCGCACCACATCCACTAGTGAAGACAAACGTGCCTTATCAACTACCTAGACTTGGTGTGCCACATCCACTAGCGAAGTCTAACGTGCCTTATCAGCCACCCAAACCTTGTGTGCAGCAAACGTCATCTAAACCTTGTCCGCCAGCTATATCTAAGCCTGCAGTTCAACAACAGAGACGACGACTGATTTTCCTCAAAGAAGAAAAAAAGAGAACGATAAAAAATTAAATTTATAAAGACTCGCACAGCCATCTAATGGTAGGTGAAATTTGATTCATTAACGAAGTTGCGGAGGGTTTAATGTTTTTGACCCAGTCGTCAGTACGTTTTTTGTCAGCGCAACTTCTCTGAGACCGCTAAACAGAATTTCGTGAAACTTTGTAGTTAATGACATACTGTGCAGATGTGCATATTCCCAGGAAATTCTGATTGAATATTTTTTTCTGGGACTTACGCCCCTTTTGAACTTAGAATGTCGAGCCCGTCTGTCTGTTCTTTCAGTAATGCATAGCATTATCATTCCAGGGCCGTAACTGCCGATGAGGCAGACGAGGCAACTGCCTCGTCTGATTTTTTGGCAAAAAAGAAAATAAAATTATATAAATGTTATATTATAGGATATATGTTTAAAATGAAGACAAGCACCTTTGTCTTTGACACCATATTACGATTCTTTACATAGTACAAATGAAACACAAACATGATAAATTGGGATTTAAAAAGTGTCATTTTCAGTCGTAAAGTCAATCGGCGGCCCCCAATCCCCTGCCTCCCCTGATTTAGAACCCTACTTACGGCCCTGCATTCATTATGTGAGTCATTGTCAAGCAGTGTTGGAGCGTGGGGTATGTAAGCTTGCTCACTTCTGCTTTCTCTCATTAAAAGATATTTTTGAAGGCCAATGGGGACGCTAGAACGAGAAACGAAGAGTAATATGTATAACGGTGTGACTGAGCAAAGCATGACGTGGTCATTGGCGTGTTTCAAATGAAGATCATATTCAGTCAAGTACGATAAATTAGGAATAGATATATTATCTCACTTTTACATGATTAGTTCCATATCGGTTTATAATCTCCATCTGTCCTTCTGTCAGTCTGTCTTTTTTCCGTTATGCTTGCATGGACTCATTAAAAACTTGCAATGTAGTGTCAGAGTGGCAAATTACAAATCAAGTTCGAATTTCGTAACGTTTGATGGATAATTCCTTTAAAAAAATAATTTTAATATTTCAGGTTTTTTTCCTTATCGGGATTGTGTTCCGATGGAAATGCTGTAAAAGTAGGATGTCCGAATAAAGGCAGCCGACAAACCCCGATCGCTGATTTTGTACATTTTTTTTTTTAAAATAATAACTTCATTACTGTAACATTACAAGCTCGTTAATTGCAAAAGGATGATGAAAGGTGAAGGTAACGAACAGTGATCAATCTCATTACTCTTATAAGCAATACAAAATAGAGAGTTGGGCAAACACGGACCCCTGGACACACCAGAGGTGGGATCAGGTGCCTAAGAGGAGTAAGCATCCCCCGTCGATTTTGATCCATTTTAATCTCTCTTGCAGGAGCTTTGCCCCTTTATCTAAAAATTATTGTTATATGAAGGGTACATAATTTGTACGGTGAAATCTTTTCCAAATTTCAAGTGAGGAACATCTTTTTTAAAGAGTATTTATAAGGGTATTTGAGATATGCATGTGGCACGGATTTTGATTTCCTTGAATTTTTGAGAAAATTACACGTTATTGAACTTGCCCGTTGGGAGGAAGTATTACTTCACTTTTTTGGCACGCTGTTTTTGGCTATATTTAGCTCTAATACTTCATAGTTATTTCGGATTTCAAACATTTCGGTTGAGCATCACTGAAGAGACATTATTTGTCGAAATGCGCATCTGGTGCAACAAAATTGGTACCGTATAAGTTTTACATAGAGAGTACATGATTTGTCGGTGAAATCCTCCAACACTTTCTAGTAAGGACCTTCTTATTTTACAGAGTATTTGTATGGGTGTGGAAGATGTGCATGGGGCAAGGATTTTGATTTTCTTCAATTTTAAGAAAATTACAGGTTGTTGAACTTAGTCAGTTTTAAGGAAATATTACATAGACAGTATATGATTTGTTTAACTCCTTCACATTTTTCAAGCGAGGACCTTCTTATTTTACAGAGCATTTGTATGAAAGGCGAAAGTAATGAACAGTGACCAATCTCATAACTCCTATGAGCAATGAGAAAATAGAGTTTGGTAAACACGGACCCCTGGGTATACCAGAGGTGGGATCAGGCGCCTTGGAGGACTAAACATCCCCTGTCGAGCGGTCACACCCGCCGTAAGCCCTATATGGGTATTGAAGATGTGCATGTGGCAAAAGAGTTTTATTTGCTGCCATTTTTTTTTCCAAAGAAAATTACAGATTGTTGAACTTTGTCTGTTTTACGGAAATATTATATTACATAATTTTTAAAACTCGTCTCGTATTTTAGAAGCTAGGGGTCTTTGTAAATAACTTGAAGATATACTTAGTGCAAGGATTTTCATTCTCAACAATTTTTTATTTTCTTTGATGTTTTTATATTTAGATGTTGTTGAACTTGGTCAAATTTGGGTATATTCCTTACATAACTCTTTGGTTTGTTTATCTACTTCCTGTCACAGTTTTAAGCCAAGACCCTTTATTCATACAATGCATATAAAATATATCGCACCCTGTAGCTGACTGATACTACCTGTAGCTGACTGATACTACCTGAAGCAAAGTTCTTAAAATTATCGCTTAAGAAAAACACCCTATGTAAGCATTTTTATGGGCGTTTTAGGTACCGTTTGCGGTACTCTTGTTCGAGTTGGAGTACCACTGTTATAGAAACTCATGTCGGAGCTTATTCATCATTTAAGTACTGTTCTCTAAATAATTTGCAAAAAACTGTTACGTAAATAATTTTGAACAAACTGAGTGTTTATACTACAAATTGAGGGTCAGAGTTTTGTATTTTTGGAAATCAAATTAAAAACTCGAATGACTGTTGAGACAGCTAATGAATCAGTTATTTGGAACTCCTTGTGAAAGGGGAAGGTAACGAACAGTGATCAATGGGAAACCAGAGGTGTGATTAGGTACCTAGGAGGACTATGGATCCCCTGTCAACCGGTCACACCCGCCGTGTGATTTCGTACGAATTTAAAGATCAGAAACAGTCGAGGATACCCTCATGTATAGCTCTTATCTTGGAGACGAATTTGGTTCTAGTTTTTGGCACTCTAGTTTTCTTTTTGACTCTTACATGTTTATTGTTATTTCGAATTCCCAAACTTTCGGCTTGAGAATCACTGAAGAGACGTTATTTGTCAAAATGCGCATCTGGTGCATTAAAATTGATACCGTATAAGTTTTACATGAAGAAAACGGCGGCACCCATACTGCTGAGAGAATTTTCAGTGAATATATGTAGCTATTATCTCTATTCTTTCGCCGATTTTGTCTTTTTGACATACGTATTTCCTTCAAAGCTATGTTCGGTATTATCAGTTACATAAAACAGAGGGCTAATGGTGGGTTTGACTGGTCAACAAGGGATGCCACATGTTACTCCTTACATCTAGTGGTGTGTTCAAGGATCCATGTTTGCCCTACTCCTAATTTTGTACTCTTTATGGGATTTATGAAATTGATCTCTGTTATTTTCACTTTTTCCATGTTTTGTGTTTTAATTCAGTTTTCTAAATTCTGGGGAACGGAACCAAAAGAGGTGGAAGATCTAGAGATTGTTGCTCCAGGATTGGTGAGCTTTGGTCTGTGTGCCCAGACGTCCCTAAACTTGCTCTCACAACATCAGCACCATCTCAGAGACCTAAAATTATGAAAAGTCTCTAAGTGAATCACCAGACAGACCAAACACCAAAATTTCAGCTCTGTGTTCCT
Source organism: Ostrea edulis (assembly GCF_947568905.1). NCBI lineage: Eukaryota > Metazoa > Mollusca > Bivalvia > Ostreida > Ostreidae > Ostrea > Ostrea edulis. The sequence goes on from NC_079164.1 coordinate 45,844,792, forward strand.
AACCATGACGATGTGGAGGAAACATTCCAGTGGTTACTCAAAGAGTTGACATTGAGGGGTATAGAAATGCAACGGCGTGTGATTTTCTGCGAGTCTGTTTCAACTGTGGCAAAATATTATTCTGTATTTAGAATGTATTGTGATTGAAATTGTGAAATGTTTGAAATGTTCCACAGTAAAACTAGTGATGATACTAAAGAAAAAAATTGGAAAGGATATTTGAATAGATTGAAATATAGGAGTGTTAATTTGTATAAACTCAGCAGGAATGGTTGTCAATTTCTTAAAGCTTCATAACATTGTATATTATGGGTTACCACGTGAGATGGACATTCTTGCTCTTTCCTGAACGTATCCTCTATAAATGCCATAAAGGTCATCTGAAATTGGTGGAATCATTCGTTGCGGATCTTATGTCTGTGAAGCATAATTTTTGTGACATCTGCGAAAAATTTGGAACTGTGGAAACGAAACCTGTTCAGCATCTCATCCAGCATTTTCAGATATACACATGAATCCACAAGTGAGGAGGAGGTGCTGAGGCGGTCATTCACACCAGACAACTGAGCTTATGTTATATGCACTACAAAATTTTAAACTTACTGAGATTTCAACTATATATATTGTCACTTCTGAATTGATTCATGGAATTAATGATGGCACAATAAGTGAAATATTGAACATTCTTGCTGTTCTTTTTACTCCTGATGATGTTATGAAATATGTTCTATTTGGTATGTGATCTTGCATCAGATTTTTGATTTAATGCATGTATGGACCAGTGGTAGCATTATATATATATATATATATATTATATATGTGTGTGTGTGTGTGTTTGTGTGTACTCAGTGCTCCACATCTAAGGAAAAAAAGAGTTTATGAATTGAATTCTAATGGACGTTCTTGATGATGTTTAGAACCTATATTCATTATTACTTGTAATTGCAGTTCTACCTTGTATTGAATATTTGAACAAAAAAAATTATAAGCACGAGTTATTCATCTTTTCCAGAATGTTGTAAAAATAAAGGAAATAAATACAAAAAATGTTTGATGTTATTATATAATATCTTAGGAATCTTTTTACCCAATAATTTGAATTAGTAACACTACACAGAGCTCGAGTTTAAATGGACTAGTACCATACCCCCAGGAGCTCTAGAACACGGGATGGTTAATATACATGTATGAAAGGTGAAGATAACAGTGATTAATATCATAACTCCTATAACCACATCTTCACAAGTAAAGGGTTATTGATTCGTTACATCACATTATCCCTTGACATCAGTCGCTATATAAAAGTTGGGCTCATTAGACCATTACGCAATCCACTATGAATAAAACATCCAATGAAATCACTGCATCTTATTATGGTGTACATGGATACAAATGACGCGATCTCATACTGCTGTATTGATAAACACGCGCAATTGTAATATTTATACCACTAATTACGTTTATTGATGGTAGATCAAGTTTGGAAACCTTTTGGCTTAAGACAATATAGCTTAAGGAAGTTAGCACCTGAGCTTTTGAGTACAACTGCGCAGGATGCTACAACTAAGTATTCACTGGTTCAATATTGATCCCATTGGTGTAAATATATTTCACATCTATTGCTGAACCCTATCCAGTTGAAAATGTTTGTGTCAATTCAAATTTTTAAAGGGTTTGATAGGGACTATATTTTGTGGCGGAAGGATTCACTTATTAAAAAGTTCTAATTCTGCATGATATTACAGTTTCTGTTTCATCCAATGCAATTGTTAGACCGTTCTTGGCACACTGATTTTGACTACGGAAAACTCCGTTTACCTGATCAAGATATAAGGCTCACGGCGGGTGTGACCGGTCGACAGGGGATGCTTACTCCTCCTAGTCACCTGGTCCCACCTATGGTGTGTCCAGGGGTCAGTGTTTGCCCAACTATCTATTTTGTATTGCTTGTAGGAGTTATGAGATTGATCACTGTTCGTTATCTTCACCTTACATGTGTGAATACTAACATCTTATCGAATACATTTGAATTTGAAATTTCGACGTACAGCGGTAAGTTTATTTTCAGCATATACATGTATCCTTTGGGCCATATCTACGAAATGAAAATATTTATGAATAAATTACACTCAAGCCTGAAAGTAATCAGAGAAACTGCCGCGGTGGCTGAGAGGTTAGAGCGTTCGCCCCGCATGCGGAAGGTTCGAATCCCGACCGCGACACTCCTAAGTCGTTAAAACAGGTAATGACAGTTACAGTTCCATCGCCAAACGCTCGGCATCAGGTGTGAATGTCACGGGTCCTCGGAGATGACCTTAAAAACGGATGATCCGTGTCACAGTAGGTGTGGCACGCTAAAGAACCCTCACTGCTCAATGGCCTAAATTTGAAGCCCTTCACCGGTCTTGGTGACGTCTTCATATGAGTGAAAAATTCTCGAGTGAGACGTTTAAGCAAGATACAATACATATCCAGAGATGTATGTGTTACCTGTCATAGCTACCCGCACAGGTAAATCGTAGTCACTGATGTGAAGTGAAGCGTAGCAAAACTCGTCCCCTTAAGGCCCAGTCTCACTGGCCTTTAGGAAGATTTGCGTATGAATTGCGCACAAAATTGGTTTATATTCGCTAAACATCCGCAATATTCGTGAAACATGCTTGTATGAGTCGGTCGACATCCGCAAAGGCACATTTTTCCGTTCCCAGGATTTTTGAGCTGCACAAAATTTTGGTTGCGGATGACTTCCGCCTTACATACGCAATGCATACTCAATCTATGCGCTGTATATCCGCTGTTGACGGGGTATTGCGGATTGGCAGCGGACTGAAACAGAGTGTAAAACGGATATATAGCGTGCCCGTCATGTCCACATCACGAACTAAAATAATTTGTAGCGAATGTATACAGACTGCCCACAAATAATGCGTTTGTATTACGTCTGCTTTGCGTCTGATTGGCGAACAATTTGCGAATGCATAACAAATACTTCACGTAAACCCAAATTTCTATATAAATGTGACAGAAATCGACATATTTGCCAGTCATTGCCACTGCAGCTGTGGAGAAGTACAGATGTAGGTATGGATCCCCAAAGACATCGTGTGATAGTTGCTGCCATCCAACAATATAACAATCAACTTTCGCAAGTCCAGCAATTGCTCCAGAGGCGGAGAAGAAGGTGAAGAAGAAATCAAAGAGCTGTTTAGGTGAGACCATGGATTGGTAGAAGACTGGACCTGGGCATGTACAATAAGCTGATGGTGGAACTGCGTAATGAAGATCCACGTGCCTTTCACAACTTTATGAGAATGCCCCAACCATGTTTAACGAAATGGTGAACCGGCTCACTCCCAGACTGACCAAGGAACAAACCAACTTCAGACCTAACTTGGAGCCTGGTCTCAAGGTGGCAGTAACCCTGCGCCACCTGGCCTCTGGTACAAAATACAGGGACATGCAGTATGCCTGGAGGGTGCCACACAACACCATCAGCAAAGTTGTCAGAGAAGTATGTGAGGCCATAGTGGAGGAGTACCTTGATGAGCAAATGACTTGCCCCACCACTAAAGAAGAATGGCGGCAAATTGCCGATGACTGGCTGCAAAGGTGGAACTTCCCTCACACCATTGGTACCATTGATGGCAAGCAAAGCTCCCCCCAACACAGGGTCGGAGTACTACAACTATAAGGGCTTCTTCAGTATCATACTGTTTGGCATGGTCAGTTCCACACTTGACCTTGTGCAGCTTCACATACCAGGTATGCATCCCCCTCCACCATCCTTGCAGATGTTCAGAGGGCACGTCCAGCTCCTTCCCTTTCTCTTCCCACAAGGCCTTCTTCCTGTTCGTGTCCTTGAATAGCCTGTGTCCCCTTCTCCACAGTAGCTCATTTTCCTCCAGCCACTCAAACACAGCGTCCTCTTGTTCTGGTGGGAGGGTGAAGTTCATCCTCGGCTTCCTCTCTAGCTGCTGGTCTGTTGCTTTCTCCTTTTTTCCCTGCCCTTCCCCTTACCAACAGTAGGAAGTGTATCAGATGCCTCTCCGGCATGACTAAGACCAGAAACGACTTCCAGGACCTCATCGACAGCAGCAGCTGCAGGAGGTGGAGTGGGAGACCTGGCGACAACCCGGGACGGAGCTGGAGGGGGCGGGGTGGGAGTCAATGGGAGATGGTGCCCTCTCTTCTGCATCAGCAGCAGCCTTCTGCCTCTTACTCCCCTGCTTCTTTGATTTCTTTCGTGCAGACATGTTGTCGCTGTGGTGTTGGTATGAACAGTGATGCCGAAAAGCCCGAGTGCGCTTCTTTTATGACCGCAATGCAGATGCCGCGCGTGCGCAATACAACCGCTGTTTCCGCAACACGTGCGCAATGTATTCCCAATAACGGACTCTGAACTAATTTTTTTTTGTCCAAACTATTTTTTTCTAATATAAGATCAATGTTTAGGGTGATTTGAAAAGAAATTGTGGCTTTAGTATCAAATTCAATGAATTTGAGTTAATTTATTTTAAAAGTTGTTGATAATCATATTGGTAACGAGATTCAAAGGATATGGTTTAAACTATCCATTCACAAAAAGGACCAGCTTCTGCATTAATACAATAAATTTGGACATTGACGAAATGCGGAAAAAATGTTGTCTAAATTAACTACATCAGCGTATACATGGAATTTTTGTTTAAGATTTCGTCAATGCAGATTTCAATATTGTAAATGTGAAAATACTTTTGTAAAAAATTCACTGCTTTGTATTTAAAAGTTAATCATTTTATCAAATCGGCTATATTTTACTCATATTTACATTGCTGAAAAAAATTATTACAATTTTGCACATTGCACTAATTTTTTACAATTGTATCAATAGGATATTTACAATATAAGCCTTAAAATACGTCATTGAAATAAAAAAAAAATTGATTGGACAAATTAAAAAATAGTTCACACTCCGTTCAATACATCCGTAATACTTCCGTGATAATCACAATGCATCCGATCCGTTTCCTCAATACATGCGTTTTACATCCGTGATAGTTCGTTATATATCAGGCAATGTTTGCAATACATTCGTCAACATTTACCAGTTGTATCCCTCATGGGAGAGCATCCGCAATCGCATTCGCTTTTATTCGTGAAATATGCGCTTTTATTTGTCATATATTCGCTATACATTATTAATATATCCGTAATTCATACTAAGAAATTTGTCATTTTTGGCCAATTTTGTTGCGGACGACAACGAACGCCCGAAATTTGTATACTCAACCTCTCCCCAGTAGGACCGGGCCTTTATATATCATGCGAACCCTGATATATATAACAATAGAACATTCCAACTAATATGATGGATAAGCAAAGAAATATGGCTGGCAAATATAATTCTACCATATTTATTAATTATACTATATAATTATATACAGGAATCACTCTGTCTGTCGGTCCGTCCGTCTGTCTGTCTCCAGATTCGTGTCCGGGCCATAACTTCTTTGTTCTTTGACATAGGCATACCATATTTGGCACACAGGTATATCACTTTGAGACGATGTGTCATGTACCTTCTTGACCTCTATATGACCTTGACCTTAAGGTCAAAATTAAAGGGGTTTTTTTGTTTTGTTTTTTTACAATGGATGCGTGTCCGGACCGTAACTTCTTTGTTCTTTGACATAGGCATACCATATTTGACACATGAGTGTATCACCATGAGACGATGTGTCATGTACCTTCATGACCTCCATATGACCTTGACCTCAACGTCAAAATTAAAGGTTTTTATAATGGATTCGTGTCAGGGCCATGACTTCTTTGTTCTTTGACATAGGCATACCATATTTGACACATGAGTGTATCACCATGAGACAATGTGTCAGGTACTTTCATTACCTCTATATGACCTTGAACTTTGACAGCAAGGTCAACATTGATTATAGGGTTTTGACAAAGCAATACCGTAAGACATGGGTGTATCACCATGAGACTATGTGTCATGTACATTCATGACCTCTTTATGACCTTGACCTTTGATCTCAAGGTCAAAATTATAGGTTTATACCATGGATTTGTGTTCGGACTATATCTTCCATTTTCTTCTACAAGGGCATACTATATTTCTACACTCAAGAAAGAGGTAATTTATGCCTATTAACAACACTCTTTGGGAAATTGGGGTACAACAAAGAAGTTATGGCCCGGACACGAATCCATCGTAAAAAAACCCTTTAATTTTGACCTTGGGGTCAAGGTCATATAGAGGTCATGAAGGTACTCGACACATCGTCTCATGGTGATCCACCTGTGTGCCAAATATGGTATACCTAAGTCAAAGAACAAAGAAGTTATGGCCCGGACACGAATCTGCACAGACAGACAGACGGACGGACAGACAAACAGACAGAGTGATTCCTATATACCCCCCAGAACTTCGTTCGGGGGGTATAATAAAGTTGTAAGAATGCCAACACGTTGCTGTGTGCCAGGATGTTCTGAGAGTGGCGACTATAAGTTTCTGTCAGATCCAAACCTGTGTATGAGATGGAGAGTGGCAATCAAGCGGTCATCAAGTAAGACGAAAGGATTGTGAAAGCCGGGTAAACACGACGTCGTTTGTCACCAGCATTTCAAAGCCAGAGATTACAAAGATACGCTATTAGGTAAAATAACGAATTTGATTAATCATAATAGCGTTGTTTTTTTGTTTTTGTTTACAAATTTATATTACCATAAAATCAACAATGAAACGAATTGTCAAACTTTGTCGTCCGATGTTAATATTCAGAGGCTTACATGGTCGTCATACAAGCTGTTTCATATATTTCAGACTGTTGTGGGGGGTAAGTAAGTGATAGACAAATTATAGAGGACTCTAAACTTTTAGAGAACTTTTTGTTCTGTTCAGGTGATAGTATAATGGCTGACCGTGGAATCATAGTCCAGGACCTTTTTGCTAATCAAAATGTGTTTGTCAATACTCCCACAATGCTCAAGGGTAAATTCCAGTTAGAACCAGAGGAAATCGTTAGGGATAGATGTGTGCAATCAAAGCGAATAAATGTACATGTAAAACGTACGATAGGGCTTACGAAGAAATTCAAAATTCTTCGATATGCCTCTTGCCAACAGAATTGTTTTTGTTTGCTTTTTCTTGACAAATTTCAAGATTGCTATTGTAAATAGATATGCCTGATCAACTGTCTGCAAACAGAAAAATAAATACATGTCTGTGTTAGGCATCTCTCAAGTTTTATTTATTCACAATATTGTAAGCCTTTTGACACCCTGTCATAATGCCAATTAGCGAACAAGATATACTCTCTAGGCTACATGGTTATTTTACTTCGCCTCGCTCCTTCATTATCAAAGACTTGGATGATAACTAGGTAGGCCTATATCGTTGTATGAATGTATTTGCTGGACGCGACATATAAATAATGCATTGTCGGATTAAAATAAATAACTCGAACATCTCCCTTACGAACACTTATCGTTTTCAAACTGTTTACAAATTCATTGAACTGTAAAGGGAAATACCTATACACTAAGAACTTTTCTTGCAAATAACGGAATTCATATGCTTTTAAAAGTTTTTTTCTGTCATAAAATCGGCGCAGGATCACATGGTATGGACTTCCCTCCTTTTTCAAAATTTTAAAATATTTTTTTAATTTATTTATAATCGTTCAAACTTTTTTTTTATATCGAGGTGTTCATGACACTAATCAACACAACTGATGCGTATCCAAACTCCATTTTTAAAGTTATTAAAAAAAATCAACGGAATTCGGCCGGATAAAAATTACCAAACACATTCGTTTTAATACATGTATATTAATGTTAGAAAATTTAGAGGGAAAATCAATTTGACCAATGGCTATTTCATTAAGCATTGTTTTTAAATTTAAAAAAAAGAGGGGGGGGGGGGTGGTGGTGTTGGTAAAGCTTTCAACATTGTGTTTATGTTCTAGTATATTCTCTCACTTACTCGTGAAACTTGACTTTACTAATGACTCACAAGTGACATCAAAGCGCAATATCTCTGACGGGCTGGTAATAAGAAGAAATAGGGAGTTCGCTTCATGATTAAATTAAAAATGAAGTAAAATCGTTGTTTTTTCGCCTCTAAAACTAAGAACTGCTCAAATATATTTCCTTGGCAGGTCCGGTAATGCGAACCACGATGACCCCCACCCCCACCCGATAACCAATCATACCACTTACTATTCATGACTGAAAAATCATTAATTAAGGTCTTCCGTAACAACGGAAGACCTTCTACTGATTGTGCTGGTTAAGATTATTCTTATTATTCTTTTTTCTTTCTTTTTCCTAGACGCTAACTTTGAAGCTTCATATCTCGCTCATTTCTGCATGGATTTTGCTCAAATTTTCAGGATTTATAAACATTACAGAACAATTTTATAATCATGTACTACATTTCAGCAATTTCCTTCTGTTCACGAGTTATTTCCCTTTGAATGAAATTTTAGGGGCTTTGGTTTCCAGACAAAGGCTCCGAGACTGTATAAGCTTGAGCAGAAAATGCATTAAAAATGAAAAGTAGGAGCATTGTAGTTGTGCACATCGTATTTTATTTTTTGATTACAACGTTCGAAATGGTGGTTGACAGGGTTAAAAATTAGGACGCCTAAAGGAGCAAAAAATTACACATATTTTCCTTTGTATCTTTATTATATATTTTGTTAAGACGTGTAGAACGAAAGTTGTGCAAAATGTTAAGAGCTTTCTTTTGATATCCCTAAAAAGGGGCTGGCCCCTTAAATGAGGGATCTAGGGATCTTCAAAGTTTTCGCTTTATAACTCAAAAACGGTAAATATTTCGATATGGCTTTCGCTGGAAAAGTTGTTCTTTAACATCTTATTGATCTCATAAACATAATATTTTGCTCGAGTATTGTGTTATATATGAGTAAAAAGCTTGACCCGCAAACAGGTAACCGTATCATTAGGTAGGTGAAGGGGGAAAATATGCGTATAACTTAAATAAACTTGCTTTAATTGATAAATCTGACTTCATGAAATGCTAATATTCTTTTAAAATAAGGTTTTAACGTGATCTATGGTTCCTTTAAAAATCATCTATCGACAACTTTCTTCTTTTATTATTTAGTAGCTTTAATATAAACAATCATTCCAAAAAAAAAAAGAAGAGGAAAAGGTTATCTCTTCTACGTTTGTGACAAACAAACCTTCAAGCGTAGAATACTCAGTCATTAACTACACGCATCTTACATACACCGCGGGGTTTGTTTTTGTTTACAATTACGTAACCGCCTCGAGGAACCACCGCGTGTGAACCAGGGCATGTACACAGAGTAAACATTGTCGTCCTAAATATAACACAGAGATCATATTGGATTTTTCGAATAATTCAGTCTTTCCGGGGATGTATATACTTGTTTATACGTCCCTGGTCTTACGTTTGATTTGTTTTAAATTCAAAACTCTAGAGCATTGAGTCAGGCATCAATTTTAAAATCTGCAATTTAATATATAGTTCGTTTCTCAATCATGTCTAATTGAATGTGTGTTTAATATCGGAGTTTCATCGCTGCTGGACTAGCGATCTGTGATTTCACACTACTTTAACTGAACACACAAGCTTTACTCAAATCTTCGTTGTGAAATTCATACGCGACTTCTGTGCGCACTGTGTACATAATATACCTACATGTATTTACGCAGATAGATATTAAAGTTTAATAAAATACTCAAGATTTGAGAGCAATTTATTTGATTTGTATGTATAAATAATTCAAACTCGATGAATTATTCTTTTCAGTCTGAATATTATGCTATCATAATTTTGTTGTATGATAAAATATTGGTAACAGCTATAAACCTTTATTGTATGCCCTGAGCCATAAATTTAAATAATAATTTTTTCTTCATTATTGGGACTGAAAAGTTAAATGCTGAAAGAATTTAATCCCACATACACGCGCGCCTCAAAAGACGGATTCGTGGAATGAGATCATACACGCATGTACTTGAGTAGTATAAATTTATTAAACACCTAACGATAAAAATTCGTAGTACACCTTTATAGCTTCATTTCAATGATATATATTAAATTCTCAAACTATTTCATAATTACATACGAGAAGTCAAAATCGCCAGCGTAGCCAAACTACTTATATCCTTACAGTACTTATCTTCCTGTCACAGTTGATTATTTTCTTTCTAAAAACTTAACTTGTATTCGTCTTTTGTAAAATCACTCACGAGGATGAACTAAAAAAAAAAACACCAAAAAAACAACAACAAAAAACCAGGATAAGGTGCTTTGACTCGAAGCATCGAAGTATGGTCTGAAATAAACTAATATTAGTCCTCTCTCTGACCACTCTTCCCTGCTCTGTATCTGTGGATGCTATGGGAAAGCAGGATAACCATTTTTGTCGAGGGGAGGGGGGATGATGTTACATATTTCCCAACAAGGATGAAAAACATCATCAGTTACAATTTTCAGCATTTTATCGGTCCAAAAACAGGTATTGCAATTCAATGGAAAATCGTCACAGTTATTGCCCATTGCCCCTTACGGAAAAGCAATGTTTTTATGACATCTACAATATAAAACACTACTTTTTATAAAACCTCCCATTAATATCTGACAATCTAACAAAAGAGACTGCCTCTTCGAGCTGGAAGAACAGACAACAATATTACCGAACACTAATTATAGTCCCAGCAAATAAAGTTTGAGATATCGCCAAGTCCGTCTATCCGTGCAAATGTGCCCAGACCACAACTTTTAAAAATACACCGTAAGCTCATTCTTCACATAAAGATTAATGACCATAACATGAATATTCTTGATGTAAGGTCATTTGCACCATTTCTAAAGGTCTAAAAATTAAAAATTGATTAGAGTCTTAATATATCTTACTAATGGCAATTTTTTTTATATTAATACTGATAAAAAGTTTCCATATGATCAAAGAATATGTTCTGGCCTTGACCCATGGTCACATTGTCAAGTTCACTTTTTAGAAAATAGAAACCCTGTCCTGGCCATATCAAGTAATGAAGAAACATCTATATTTCATACTTACAACAATCTAATTAAAATTAGATGTTAGATCCGCTCACATACTCGCTACACTAACTACTTACAACAGATTTTCATGTTAACTGAGGCTGCATTAGGAACTGACCCAAGGACATATGGTCAAATTCAAGGTTTTTATGTCACACAGCTCCGACGGAAGACCTCTCGTTGCTTTGCAACGAGCTTTGCTCTAGTTAATTCTAGATTTGCAAATGGATCTTAACGTATCCGTACAACAACATTGGAGAGGGTCTCAAAATTATTTTTATTGAATATATTATTAAGCGAATGTTGAAATATTTCAGCATTATGTTTAAAATAGGATTATGTATAATATTATAAATAGTGTTCTAATTTTCTCTTCTGAACATGCCATTGCTACAAGGCGGTTATTACAGGTTTATGAATTTAGATAAGTGTTCGTGTAAACACTAAAACATTATTTTATTGCAATATAAACAGGTATATGCAGTACACTGAACAATGAAGATGACTTGCAACAGACTCTGAGGTGATTGCAACAGGATTCGAAAACAAATTATAAAACGTTTCCTTTATTTAGATTTGCATTTATAATAATGATCTGCCCAAATTGGTAGTATAGGATATTGTTATGCCAATAGTTACATACATGTATATTTGTGATTAAGATGAATAATAATGGTAAAAGAATGTAATACAAAAAGAGAATATAATGATGATGATGATACATGTACTTAAGTACTAATGTTGGTTATACTAATGGTAGAGGTAGTGATGAAAAAAAATGGCATAATAAGAAATAAAAGTAAATATCTTAGCTTTGTTGTGTGAAATATTTGTGAAAAGGAACAATGTGCGAGGGTTGTTATATTTTGAACCTTTTGGATGCGTCAATGAATTTGTAAACAGCTTGAAAAAGATAGGTGCTCGTAAGGAAGATGGGAAGGGGGGGGGGGAGGGGGTAATCAAAAGAGAAAAATAATTCTGGATCTGCGCATGTATGTGCAATAATAGTCTTGAATTTATCATTATTTACATCAAGATGCGTTTTATGTTCAAAAGCAGTGCTGTTCGCAGTTTTACAAGGTTGAAAGATTTGCGACAAGACTTTAAGGACATTTTTATCACACGATGATGTAGTGAATTGGAAAGAGATAAGGAGAATAAAAGCAGTCGAACGCATACAGTTCAGATTGATTGATTGAATATTGTTTTACGTCCCTCTCGAGAATATTTCACTCATATGGAGACGTCACCACTGCCGGTGAAGAGCTGCAAAATTCAGGCCTATGCTCGTGCGGCACTTATGGCCATTGAGCAGGGATCGATCGAGGGAACTTTAATATCGCGCCACACCTGATGTGACACGGGACCTCGGTTTTTGCGGTCTCGTCAGAACAAGTAGTCAAAGGTTAAAGAAATCACAGGGAAGGAAGCAGAAATTTAATGTAAATAGTATTAAAATCTTTCAACCGCATTCATGTATATGTTTGTAAATCTTGAAAGAACCTAATACAGGACTTCCATTGTTCATGATTAAATATATGTCAAACTCTGGGAGAAAGCTAAAATAGGCTGTTTCTGCTGCCCAATCCTATTCATGTACCAAATAGGTATTGTTTAAATTGAACCTGATCAAAACACACATGTACATGTAATCATGTATATGTAGCTTCGCTTAAACGGTAGAGCCGTCAACATATTAAAAAAAATTAAATACTTCCTTCCAAACCACACTCTTATCAACCCTCGATTAATATCTGTCATCGAGTTGATATAATAAGTCCATTGTTTCACAGGAAAGCCATTACTAGTAGTAAGTAAGTAAGTAATTTTATTTATTATAGTGGCATGTGTACATATATTCATACATCCAATTTTATCACAATACACAAATCAATAAACACCCGGCCCGTCGGGCCTATATGCCACTTTAAACATTGATATAATAATATATAATGCAAATAATTGCGCATAATAACATTTTCTATAATTATATATACATACATGTGTATACATGTATAATAAGTATATAATGTATAAATAGCTCAGTTGTTGATTTTTCCAAATATAATAGATTGTCTAAGAGAAAAGGAGGAGTACAAGTATTTTGCTAGTTGTCTTGGGTAGTTTGTTATTAACATTCGAAGAACCTCTACATCTGACATTGACATTTGATCAAATCCCGTATTTTCAAACAAAGTTGTTCTGAGTTTAGAATACAATGGACAATAGAGTAAAAAATGAATTTCGTCTTCCACACAATTTAATGAACACAATGAGCATATTCTTTCAACAGCAGGTTCCCCATAATATCTTCCCGTCTCTATTCTTAAAGGTAAAATACCACATCTAAACTGCGACATAATTGACCTAAAGTATTTTGGCATATCCAATGTTACATAATTTTCTCGACCAAAGGTTGATTTTATAGACACATAAGTTCGCAATTTAGGTACTTTAAATACTTCATTTTTCCAGATATTTGAGTAATAGTAATGCATATTTGTTTGAAGAACATTCATGTCTATTAACAATTTTGAGTCAAAATAACTTTCCAGTTCCAAATTTTCTTTCAGAGCACTACACCAGTTGTTTCTACATATATCATAATACATTTCAAACACTTTTCTAGTAATGCGTTCACTGTCAAATAACAATACTCTATTCCAAAATCTTATCATATTAATCCATCGACGATATTGACTGGGTATCCACCCCGTATCTCCATAGATTGCCAATAAAGGCGCAAAACGATGTACTCCCAAAATATATCTAATGGCTCGATTTTGAACATTATCTATTGACTGGAATTTTCTGAACCCCCAAACACTGGACGAATAGTCTAATATAGGTAAAACGCAAGAGTAAAATAATTTTTCGTAAGCAGTGAATCCAAATTCTTTATTATTGTGTATTGTAGAAATAATTTTTCCAAGTGCCCGTCCTCCAGCTTTAGCAAGATTTTCTGCATTTTTTGTAAAATTTCCAGTGTAAGTAAATATGATTCCAAGATATTTATAGCTATCTACTATTTCTAATGTATTTGTTCCAATAGTGAATTCAAACTCTGTTCCTTTTGTTCTAGTTTTACGAAAGTGCATACATTTGGATTTTTCAGTATTTATCGTACTAGTATGTACGATTGTATCTATAACACACAATTTCATGTTGGACCTTGTCTAGTCCTATACATGGACTGCTTCTCGGTGAATAACGTATCATTTATCATGGTATACACATAATGTTAAGTACTATCGCTTGGATTGCCATGACGTCATGTAGCATTGTGACGTCACAATAAACAAAGAACAAATCGAGGTATTTCGGGAAAGTATAGTCTAATGGTAGAGGAAGACTGTATTCACAAAGTTGGAAACATGATGCAAGGGTCGTCAACTTCACCAGAAAAAAGCGGGAGGTATACAATAGAAAACAAATATCTAGATTCTATTGATATCATCAAATCAGAATTGTATCAACACGGATACCGCTTCGTTAAGTTTCTGGGTCAGGGAGGGTACGCCAAGGTCGTCCTCGCCGAAATCATGCCTGGCAAGTTAGCCCGCTACGAGGCTGATGCGGATTCGACAGGGAATGCCTGTGTTCTGTCGGTATGGTTTATCTTTTTTCTTCACCAAGCATTTATGCCACTCTTACTCTTTAATATATAATAAGTAGTAGTTACCTCATATTATATTGTTGGTTATGTGCAGATACCCGATGAGTGTGGTCATAATGACAAGAGGGAGCGTAGCTCCCGAGTGTCATTATGACCACGCCCATCGGGTATCTGAACATAATCAACAATATTGTATGGGGTAAGTGACTTGTATCATAGTTTACTATTATTCATTATATTTTATTATAGCTTTCGGAAGCGCGGTCGCCTGTTTACAATATGATGCCAATTGTTATGTCTTTACATTACACTTTGAGCACCATATATTTTTATCATAATGACTTTCTATCACCGAAAAATGTATGTTCATTAATCATTTTTAAAAGGCCGTTTTTAAAGTGCATATACACCATATATTTCTATCATAATGACTTTCTATCACCGAAAAATGTATGTGCATTAATTGTTTTTAAAAGGCCGTTTTTAAAGTGCATATAAATGTTTGGACTGTTGGTTTTAATATTTTTATTTAACATTTACGCATTCTCCGCCTTTTAGTAGCGGTATTGGCTTTAAAGAATTGAAATTTAAAAATTCAAATAAAATTCTAAGAACCCATATTCGTCCATTTTTCTGTTTAAAAATTTAGCAATATATTCAACTGATGATGGTGGTTACTCTTTTGAAAATCCTATTTGATATCCTTCATTCTAATACATATTTTGACTAAATTGGCTATAAAAACATTTACATGTATAAAGAATAGATTAAAAAAATGGTGAAACATAAGGGAGAAAAAAAATATTTAAGAATTGTAAGATGCGAAACCATAAAAGAAACACTAGTCTGATTCACTCTGTCCGCTAAATAAGTTTATCTCTCAAACGCGTTCTTATCACGTGACTGGGTCTTTTATAAAACTCTTTATAAATGATACCCGTATTTCTACGTACACGTGTTTCTCGACTTGAGGAGAATATGGAAATAGAAAGTCTTTTGGACGAGACCATTGAGTGTACATAACCCACGCCAAACTATGGTACAATATAACATAACCACCATTTATGCATATCAAGGTCATATGTTTAATGTTTACATGTAATATGCTTCGTTTATTGGCCTGGTTAGCTCAGTGGTCACCTTAGTCCGAAATATCTGACGTTTTCCTGGCTTTTTTTTTTTTTTTAATTCATATTTCGGACTATGGTCACATAACTAGTAATGCAAAGGTCCGGAGTTAGAAAGAGAGGTTACATATTGCAGGCGCGTAGCTGCCTATACGCAAATGCGTACACATTATTTGCTAAAAAAAAAAAAAAAAAAAAAAAAGAGAGAGAGAGAGAGCAATTCGGAGAAATTATTTTACATTTTTGTGTCATTGCCTTAAATGTAACTTTGCACTATGTATTTCCGATTTATGATTAACTCCAATCATCATGTCTATTCAATCCAATTTAAAAAGCTTCTTGAATTTCAAATCCCTAAAATCATCAACACTACCATCGCCGTCTTCATCAACACAAAGCTGTTCAGCAGTTCCGGAAAAATCCAATTCAAATGAATCAAATAACACACCGGATTATCCGGACATTGATTTACTCAGTGTGAGTGATCCCCGGGACACAAATGTAAAAAATGCTTTATTACAGGGGTTGTGGAAATAATTAGATGGTTTCCGATTTCCTCAAAGGTAAGAACTTACCAAATACTTATAATAATAATAGAGTGAATGTAATTGCAAATTCCCATCCCAAAATAAAGAGATATCAGTGGTGGATTCAAGGAGAGCCCCCCCCCCTCCTCCTCCCACAAATTTACAAAATAGCGTTAATAAAAATCCAGATTTGGCCAAAATGACTGAAATACTTCAATTTCATATGTGGGTCCCCCTTTCCGGAAATTATGTCTGTGTTGTACACGTATCCATAATTCCCTTATTAATACCTGGTCCAGCAAATGTCGAATCGATTTTAATGTACACCATTTATGTACATTAAGTAGACGGATTTGGAATACCCTTTGTTATTAGCAATATATACCATGTGTGTCTATACTCTACTCATACACCTGTCGGCAACAACTAATAAATAAATCAACGCAGTTCGTAAAGCAAGTGTCAATTTAACATTTGGTGATTTGGTAATATCAAGCCTCATAAAACAAATCTGTGATTCTTTTTCTGTCTTGTTTGAATTCGTTTGTTTCGGAAATTGACAGCCAAAAAACCCGTTGTATACTCAAAAAATTGGTGATTGTAATCAATAAAACCCAGGAGCTTTCGGGGGCTTCGCCTCCTGGGCCCCTATCAGGGCTTTGCCCTGGACCCACTGGGGGCCTCAAGGCGGCCCCCAGACCCCCTGCCTTACTTTGCGTACACTTCATTTTCTGTCTGGCTACGCGCCTGTATTGAATAGTAATATCATCTCAATGTATATGCAATGAAAATTATCAACAACGTCAAGATAAAAAGTATGGTGGTAATGTAAGGAGTTTGAGCAAGTGAAGGGCAAGTATAATTCTTAAAAAGCAAAGAGAAAGAGCTTTCAAATTTGTTCAAATGATTGATTGTATAGATTTGCTTAACGTATCTCTCAAGAATTTTTCACTCATATGAAGACGTCACCAAGACCGGTGAAAGGCTTCGATTTTGGGCCTATGCTCGGCGCTTATGGCCATTGAGCAGTGAGGGTTCTTTAGCGTGCCACACCTACTGTGACACGGGTCATCCGTTTTTAAGGTAATCTCCGCGTACCCGTGACATTCACACCTGATGCCGAGCGTTTGGCGATGGAACTGTTACTACCTGTTTTAATGACTTAGGTCTGTCGCGGCCGGATTCGAACCCCGGGCCTTCCGCATGCGGGGCGAACGCTCTAACCTCTCGGCCACAGGGTCATGCCCCCTTCAAAGGGGATATAATTACAAAAATAGGGTGGGACCATTTAAAAATATTCCTCTCAAGAACCATTGGGCAAGAAGAGCTGACATTTATCTGAAAGTTTCCTGATATAGTGCAAATTTCAAAACCTTCTCAAGAAACCGCCATTGTGGTCTAGAGGTAAGAGCGTTCGCCCCGCATGCGGAAAGCGGGGGTTCCAATCCCGTCCGCGACAGACCAAAGTCGTTAAAACAGGTAGTAACAGTTCCATCCCCAAACGCTCGGCATTAGGTGTGAATGTCACGGGTACTCGGAGATGACCTTGAAAACGGATGACCCGTGTCACAGTAAGTGTGGCACGCTAAAGAACCCTCACTGCTCAATGGCCATAAGCGCCAAGCACAGGCCCAAATTCGAAGCCCTTCACCGGTCTTGCTGACGTCTTCATATGAGTGAAAAATTCTTGAGAGATACGTTAAGCAAGATACAACCAATCTTTCTTCTCAAGAACCACTGGGATAGAAAGCACAAATTTACACGAAAGCTTCCTGACATAGTACAGATTAAAGTTAAAATCATAAACCCCCGGGTTAGGATGGAGCTAAAATAGGGGATAGAAGTTTTACATACATATATAGGGATTTTTAAAAAAAACTCTTGTTCTCAAGAACCATTGAGCCAGAGGAGCTGGAATTTACACGAAAGCTTTCTGACATAGTGCAGATTCATGTTTCTTAAAATCATGACCCTCGGAGGTAGGATAGGGCCACAATAGGGGATCAAAGTTTTACATACAAATATTTAGAAAAGTATTTTTTAAAATCTTCTGAAGAATCACTGGGCCAGAAACGTTTACAATGAAAGCTTCCTGACAGTGCTGATTCAAGTTTGTAAAAATTATGGCCCCTTAGGGTGGGTTGTGGCCACAAAAGGGATGAAAGCTTTACATGCGAATAAATAGGGAAAACATCTTTAAATAGGAGCCAAGGTGATTTATGTGAGCGATGTGGCCGATGGGCCTCTAATTAATTCAGCGGTGTATTTAAAAAGTATATCATACGACATTTAAGGAATTCGATGCATTTTTACTGTCCCGGGCTGGAATGTTTACTCTAAATTGGCGTTAGAAAAAACTCGGAACATCCGAAGTCGGATAATTTGGAAATATTAATAAACGCGCATTTTAGTTCTCGAAAAGCTTTTTTGTTGCAATTAAAAAGATTATTCTTATTGATATTAATAGGAAAATATGTCTGAATAAAAATGAATGTCAAAAATCATCCCTATAGAAGCAAAATGCGTGTTAGATGCAGCTAAATGCGTATTTACTAATTTTTCCCACTTCGGATATTCGATTATTTTGTTTTACCGCTAATAGAAGAAAACAGATAATTCAAACTTAATTCTCCTGGTAAGATGTACCGCAAAGTTCCCACCATTCCTTGATTCTTTGGCCATATTGCGAAACTCTGATTCACTTATGGCATACTCGTCTGGGATTCCTGTGGGATCTGCAGATGTTTCCTCCCTTGGCTTCGACACAGGCAGCTTGGTGGAGTAGCTCCTCGCGATGTCTATGATGGTGTCTGTGTTGCAGTTCCCCTTACGAATCAGTCTCCAGTGTTATGATGCGCTGATTGGCGACGTCAAGTTTCTTTAGAATGGCCTCCTGTTGCTGGCGCTGGGCAATCAACTTTTTCATTATCGCAGGTTGTAATCCAACTCCTTCTGACGGGCGACATGACCGAAACCTGACAGAAGTTGACAAATTGTACATTAATGTTACGGTTGTGGAAATACTAGTAACTTGCCTGTTTTAGTGAATCCAGGCATATTTGAGTTTCCGGTATGAACACGTTTTCCAGTATCAAGACATGAAGGTTTGTGAAGAGAAGTGGATGTAGGCTATGCCTGTCCACTTCTCTAAAGAGAATAGTGAAGTACAAAAAATTAGACCTATGCTTAGCGCTCAGGACCGTAGCAGTGAGGGCTCTCTATCGTGCCAATTCTTGCCGCGCACGGGACAGGTCATATCCGAAAGACCCCTGCTTCTCTCTTCTAAATGCTGAGATTTTGGCGAAGGAGCAATCACTACCTATTCTAAAGTCTTAGGTTTGAAGCGTCGATGGCACAAGCGGGGCTCGAGTTCACAACCTCCCGGATACGAAGCGAACGCTCCACCACCGAGCTACCACGATCGGTTGAGAATTATGGTGAAAATGTTAATCTAACATGTAGTCAAACTCGTTTGAGTGAAAAATATGTTTTTGTATTGAACTTTTCATGTTAATTTCCCTAAAGGTGTTGCGTGAAAGATCGATGCGTAGCGCAATGATGAAAAAGTTTTGTCCAATTTTTCGATTGATACATGCACCAAATAAAGAACTATAAGTTTTTATTTCTTATCATTTAATTGTTTTTAAAATAGAAAAACAAAAAGCTTGACATGGCGAGTAGGAATACCTATTCGTAACAATGAAAATAACATTAAAACTGGCTGTGCGTTTGGGTGATGTAGAGTTACTGTGCAGAATTAAATGGATTACACGCCAAATTAAAGGTGCAATGGTTGAAAGCTGAATTAGATATAAAGGAAGAGAACAAGTGGTGACTGGATGTATGCCGCATTGCGTTCGAGACGTTGAACACTGGTTGTGTCGTAGGAACGGTGAAATGCGACTCGGCTCCATTTCAATATCAAGTATTAATATCTCTCAGATTAAAAGTCGTTGCTTTCGAACTCGTAAAGCAGACGATACATACCGGAAACTTACAATCGGTGTGGAAATTCCCGTTCTATCGAATAGCGCTTAGATTAGAACGGGGAAGACGCATTCCATAGAAAAGTAGTCCCACGTGCTACATGTAAATGCAGATGAACTCCGGATGATTATCTATTTTTTTGTTTTTGAACTAAGAAATAAAACGAATTTTTTATCCGATATTTTTTTGTTATTGGACTAAGAAATAAAACGAATTTTTCATCCAATCAGCATCGTTGTTAAGTCATCACTTTAAAAGTTATTAAATGGTTTAGGCATCATCTTGAAGTAATTTATACATTCACTAGTGGGTTTTATGGTTTAAGTCCGTTTCGAAATTTAGGTGAACATTGGCGCCACATATGGCCTTTATCCTACCTTCTGTAATCAATGTTAACGAAATGTTTAAATTCGCCAACGCAACACGTGTACCTGATACTGAATATGTTAATTTATAAAGGAATTACAAAGCGAATCTCTGAAGGAGATATTTTCTGTATATTAATAAAAACAGGGGATGCTTACTCCTCCTAGGCACCTGATCCCACCTCTGGTGTGTCCAGGGGTCCGTGTTTGCCCACCTATCTATTTTGTATTGCTTGTAGGAGTTATGAGATTGATCACTGTTCGTTATCTTCACCTTGCATTACCAGTTTAGACCTCCATTTTCAGAGAGTTCTCTGCAGTCATTTTTTAAAAATCTTCTTCACAATCAGGTTGCCATTAAGGTAATAAGCAAAGAAAAAGTACCTCAAGATTTCATCGATGAGTGCCTTCCAAGAGAATTGGAAAATCACTCCAAGCTTCACTCACATCAACACGTGGTAAGATATTTGTTTTCCAAGTAATTTTTCTCATTTATACAGAAAGGTTTAAGATCAACAATTACCAGAGAAAATATATTGGATACTCATGACATTACAGTGAAGATGTAACAAGTAATTTAATAAGATATTTTAACACATCGTCTTGTAGGTACGCATATACGAAACCATGCAGACACGCGAAAATGCGTACATAGTGATGGATTATTGTCCGAATGGCGATTTGGTGGACTTGATCAATCGACACGTGAGAGGAGATGAAATAGGAATTGGCGAGCCTAAATCTAAAAAACTTTTCAAACAGCTCTGCGAGGCCGTACATCACATGCACAGTGCTGGTATTGTACACAGGTAATATCTCTCTCTCTCTCTTTCTCCCTCCCTCCCTCTCTCTCTCTCTCTCTCTCTCTCTCTCTCTCTCTCTCTCACATTTTTCACGCACATGCATGTATTATAACATATTTTCAATTGTAGGGATTTAAAATGTGAAAACATTTTGCTTGACAAAGACAACAATATACAGCTAACCGGTGAGTAATATTTTATGGTTATTCGAGATTTGTTCTGCGGTACATACATGTATACTAGGTATAAATGAGTTAACATTGATTATTTCATTGTATCTAGATTTTGGGTTTTCTGAACGTTGCAACGAAAGTAACCAGATGCTGAAAACCCGTTGTGGAACATTTTCATATACTGCTCCGGAAGTGATGACTGCCGACTCTTACAACGGTTTCCAATCTGATATTTGGAGTTTGTATGTTATTAATCCTTAAGTATATTCATTTTCATTGTAAATACAAGTAAAACTTTAGACTAGTTTATTTACATTATGATGAATATTAGACAAGTTATGTACCCCCTCTGTCAGGGGGAGACATGTTGTCTTTTGTACTCTCCGTCCGTCCGTCTGTCACAAAATCTTGTGAACACTTCTTCTCCTATATGGATTATCGGATAGAATTGAGACTTTGGACAATGCTTCATTGCCATTTGTAGATGTACATATTATCGGGACAGGAGGATCCAATTATTTTCCTAAAAGATATAGTGGATCTAAGAGGAGTGGAAGATGTGAAGTATTTTGTGAACACTTCCCCTTTTATGTGGCTTATTGGATAGATATGAAACTTTGTCCAATATTTCATTGCCATTTGTAGATGTGCATATTGTCGGGACAGGAAGATTCAAGTTATAGTGGATGAAATGGGCGGGGTGGGGGTGGGTGAAGGTTGTTAAAATAGCTTGTGAACGCTTCTCCTATATGGCTTATTCGATAGACTTGAAATTTTGTACGATACGTCAAGATGTGCATTTTGCAGAGACAGGAGGATCCGATTGTTGTCCTTAAAGTTATAGTGATTCTGAGGGGTGGAGGGTGTAAAATAGTTTGTGAACACTTCTCCTATGTGGTTTATCGGAGTTCATATTGTGTATGTTCCTGCTCATGCTTTCTCCTCTATACCATGCAGTGAATTAAAAGGGAAGAGGTTTTATTTGGAGCACTTCCAATTTGGGAAGCTGGGGAGACATTTGTTTTTTTTATAAAAACAATCTCTAGTTTGTTCATATTATTATGATGAATATTTTATACTCTACAGTGGATTCAGTTTTCAAATGGGATTAATCTCCCTGAATCAAACCGGGAAAAAATTGTTTGCTGTCTTACTCGGTATAACACGGTATTAAAAATAGTAGGGGGCTTAATAGATTCGCATAGTTTGATAAAGAATGACTTAATTGAATGAAAATTTCTTTATGATATTGATTCCGAGTAAACACATTAAAAGAATTCCGTGATGCATGATGATAAATATTAAAATTGTTATTTTGGATAAGTAAAACTACATGCAACACTAAAATAAAAAAAATCTTTTTGTAAGGTGTTCAATATATAATAACGACCATAAAGGAATGTGATTTTTGTAATCATGGTATCAATTTGAAGGGTTTATTAAATAAAAACCTGTGGTGGCATGCCAGCGGTAGAGCGTTTGCATCGTAACCGTGAAGTCATGAGTTCAACCACTCGTGCCATGGCCAAACATACGTCCAGTGATTGCTTCTATACAGGGTGTTGCTAAAACGCGGAACGGGAAACGGAACGGAATAAATTAGAATGATTAATGTAGCTAAAATAACACCAAAAATCGGGGTGTACTTTATTATGATTAAAATCAAAATTTTAAGAATTTGTTTACAAGCGGTAAAACAATTTTATCTTAAAATTCTGCTTCATAAATTGATAAAGCGAAGTTAAACGTTTGTGTAAGAATTTACATGTACAAAGCTTTTTACAAGAATTTTAAAATGTCGGCATTGACAGATGTGTTAACGAGCAGCGACACCTATGGGTAGAGAATGGAAAGAATACACGTACTTTATATCCCCACGCCTTCGTTGGCAAAATATCATTCACGCACATCTACATGTAAATTTACACATAATACAGTGTTTGTGTATACTTACAGCAGGAAGTGTGGTATGTGTATAACATCTACTGTAACAGTTCATGATCTTATTCAGTCAGCAAGTTAAACATCCTGTGTTTTATATATTCTTTTTTAACTAACAGATACTTTGTTACCGCAGCACTCCAATCCTATATAGGGAAGACTTCTAGCAGTTTATTTCTAAACTAAATACTTGTATCTTAGTATTCAGATTAATAATGAGATGACCATTTGATCCCATTCAAGCATAAATTGTATGTTAGTATTTTAGCTATATCGTATCTGTCAATTTCTCATACTATGGATCGTAAACTTCACCTTAGTTTTCATTGGTTCTGTTTCAATCTTTCTTTCCCGCTGTATCTCTTCGAGTTCAACACTGATACGCAGTATATCGGTAAATGTATGAACTTTCACATCAATTCATCCCAAAATAAGGCAAACCTCTGTGTATCTTTTCTACTGATTATTCACAAAAAAGTTGACATTAAAACTAAAAATGTTCATCAAAACGTAATTGTGTGGTTTTTAACAGTAGGTCTTGTCTTTTTTCTTTTTCCTCTTAAGTGTAATCGATGCTGGATGACAGAAACTTACGGGAGATTTTATCCTCCTCTCCCTAACTATTTGAACAGACATCGGTCTTTTAATCTTGCATCTTACGTTATATTTATTGATATCATATACAGTAAATAAAACTTTATTATTAGGAAGTGACTTGGAATTCCAAATTAAATGTTCCTTATGAAAGTAACATAAATGATCTCTCTCTATATTGAAAATTAGATAATGATTTTACGAATGCAAGCGTAACCCGCCATGCTGAATAGTTGACCAAAGACCAAAGAGTAGCGGTTGATAATTTCAAACTCATTATTACGAATGTGTTTATAATAATTATAGTGTTTTAAATTAATTATGAAATTATTTTCTCATTGTGACTCGTAACATCGTGAGTACGTCAGTACCGTGCCGTGCTCTCACTTCAGGACTAACAAATCACAATTCAAAAATAATAAGATTGCTTTATCAAAACAAAATAATGTGATTTCCACTTTAAATTTGATTATTTTTATTGATTTGTGTTTTTTACCTTTTCCTTTCTTTCCGAAATGCACCCTTGACAATAGCGTGGCCTAGGGCCTAGTTGTCAACAATGTAACGTACTATAATTTGTCTAATCCAAAAATAAATAATAATTGCACTGTTTAGTTTAGAAAAAAGCGCCAATTACAGATGTATAAAGGAATAACATTACAAAACAGTTTGTAGACAGCGACCTGTATAAACATTATTTACTTGCAATATTGCCGATTTCATTTGGGTATTTACATCGCTAGGGCCTATACATGTATGTATGCACTGGTGGCGAAAACATACAAAGGTCGGGAAATTTGTCAACAACGATTTAACTGTTGCCCATGGTGAACAAATTAGGCCCCTAAAAGCTGATTTTTAAAATAATATCTCTCTACTTTCACAATGAGTTGGTCGAAGAAGGGCGCATGTGACGTCACTGTACCACGTGACTACCTAACTAATTAACTAGATTTTTTGAAATCTGGGCTTAGATTTAAATCTGTATTGTGGTTAATTATCGCAATATTTCAGCGAACGAACTATTAGAATTAATTACTATAAGCATAAAGAAGAAAAAATGCATGCAATTTGTATAGTATTACTTTGAAAATATGAGATGTGTCCTGTAAGGGCAAAATTATGAGTGCACACAGTTTCTTCTCAACAAACGCAACAATCGAATGGCAATTGAACGACAAACAGAAGACATGCTATATTGTAAACAATAGTCTGATTTCTTGGACATTACCAAGTACTCTACAACCTAATTTCGATAAAACAGTTAAAAAGCCAGAACAGTCCCTGACCATTTGATATCTGACACATTGGACTGTTTTTAACTTACGATGTATTACTAAATTTCAGGATCCGTTTCATCACGAAATCATAAAAGCTTTCTTGTGTTTATCCATGTATTTGTACATATCAGTAACTGGTGATGAACAGTGACTTCTATAATCACGGAAAAAAATCAAGAACATGGAAAATATCAGATGAATATCGTATTTACAAATTTATCGATGTGTCAGATCGTTGGTCTCGGGAGGGGTGGGGTGTCCTTCATTGAACGAGATGCATAGAAGTCGCATAATTATAAATCTTTATAGAATGATAAATATGGGCCTAGTGAAAACTTTTAAAAGCATAACTAGCACTGATCACCTACACAATTTTTTACTGATCATGTTGTAAACCAATCGCAACTTCTTGGGTTTTTCGGCTTTTCGGAAAGCCCCGATAATGTGCAATTGGTTGTAGACCTAAACGCCTATGATGTTGCCTCGTTCTGGGCGCTTTTTTCTGGAAATTTCCATAAGACTGATTCAAGACTAAAATGACGGATTGAAGAAACGAACAGGTATATTTTATTTATTCAAGAATTATCAAAACTTTTTTCTTCTGCATGATCACAAGCAAGCATCGATAAGCAGTGAATTTACTTCATATCGTATTATCTTTAAATTGTGTAATTTTAAAAATGGCTTAGTTCCACCAAAGCGTGTCCACCGCTTTACTTTCATTTTAGTTATTTCAAGGTAGTTTATTGAAAACGAAAATAAGTTTTAAATTAATTTCAAGATATTTACTAATCAACTAAGATTCTATTATACACTGTAGCTTACGGATCCCGTGGAGATGCGAGTTAGAATAGGTCCTCATTACCCCTTGCTTGTCGTAAGAGGCGATTAAATGGGGCGATCCGCAAAAACCGAGGCCCAATGTCATAGCAGGTGTGACACGGTAAATATTCCTTCCTGCTTAAAGACAGTAAGCGCCGAGCATAGCCCTAAATTTTGCAACCCTTCACTGGAAATGGTGACGCCTCCATATGAGTGAAAGATTCTCAAGAGGGACGGTAAACCATATACAACCAACCAAATGACTTCACCACTTATTTGAAACAACATTAAAGGTCCAAGCAGTAACTCAGGACAAGCCTTTCAGAGTTTAGTGGCCGACTTTATTCATTTATAAGTATAAAAGATTAATTCATTATCGCTACATACTAGGCAACATTGCACAAAGTGAACTTGTTACTGTAGACCTACATTCAGAGCTATTTATAATTATACCATCACAGTTCTAAAGAGACTTAATACCTGGTACATTGGATTGTCAGCCATTTGTGTTTGATGTATTCTTACATGCACTTAAATCTATCAGGATACTGATAATTCTTTCTACAAACTGTGATAATAGGCCGCCATATTTCTTTGTGTAGATAAGTATAGTCTTGACATTCTAATGTGGAGTTCGACGACATGGCAATAGGTACATGTAGTTCATACTAGTATCTTTTGAGAACAAATATTTTGCTAAGTAGTACTAAACAGTATATTTTCTACTTGTTAACGATTTTGCTACTGACTGAAAATTAAAGGGCATGGACACGATTTGATCGGGACATTTTCGAATTTATGATTTCCATTTTTAATGTTTACAATGCTTAACTAGGGTATTTCGAATAGTCAGCAAACATTTTAATGTCAATTGTTGAGTTACAAGAGATACACAGAGCTAACAATTCTTTGTTATGTAAACAAGGCTCGTGCCATGTTTGTTTTGTTTACTATTTAAATGATTTCGTCTAAAGCAGACTTTTTCAAATTAAAAATTAATTCTGAACACAATTACTATAAACAGTTTCTAGTGTTTGTCACATTTCATTTAGTTTTAAACATGATATTTCCCATTAAGCAATCTATATGTAAAGAAAAAACATGACACGAGTCTTGTTTACATAACAATGAATTGCGAGTGCTGTGCTATTCAAATTTTTTGCTGACCATAGTTAGAAACACCTTAGTGAAGCATTGTAGACGTTAAACATGGAAAATTAAATTTGAAAATTTTCACTTCAATTCATGTCCATGCCCCTTTAAAGCAAATCATTTATTACTTTTAAAGTCAGATGTATAATTATTATAAATGGTTGTTTTGGTGTCAATCAATTTAAAGATAATGTTTTCTGTGGTATCTGTACGTGGTAAAGATAATATTTGTATGATATAGTTCAGAGAAAATATTGACACAAACATATTTGTTTGTAATAATAGATAATTAAAATTGTTTAGCATTGATTCAGATTGTGTGCATCAGAAGGTTTGTAATCATAGATAATTAAAATTGTTTAGCATTGATTCAGATTTGTGTGCATCAGAAGGTTTGTAATAATACATTATTAAAATTGTTTAACATTGATTCAGATTGTGTGCATCAGAAGGTTTGTAATCATAGATAATTAAAATTGTTTAGCATTGATTCAGATTGAGTGCATCAGAAAGTTTGCAATAATACATAAATAAAACTGTTAAGCATTGATTCAGATTGTGTTTGTCAGAAGGTTTGTATTAATAGATAATTAAAATTGTTTAGCATTGATTCAGATTGTGTGCATCAGAAGGTTTGTAATCATAGATAATTAAAATTGTTTAGCATTGATTCAGATTGTGTGCATCAGAAGGTTTGTAATAATACATAATTAAAATTGTTTAACATTGATTCAGATTGTGTGCATCAGAAGGTTTGTAATCATAGATAATTAAAATTGTTTAGCATTGATTCAGATTGAGTGCATCAGAAAGTTTGCAATAATACATAAATAAAACTGTTAAGCATTGATTCAGATTGTATTTGTCAGAAGGTTTGTATTAATAGATAATTAAAATTGTTTAGCATTGATTCAGATTGTGTGCATCAGAAGGTTTGTAATAATAGATATTTAGAATTGTTTAGCATTGATTCAGATTGTGTGCATCAGAAGGTTTTGTGAAAGGAATTGAATTTTATATCTTACTACGTCATATTCATGACGTCATATATCTGTACCCAGACAAGATTGTATGATTGATTGTATATTGTTTAACGTCCTGCTGGCGAATTTATCACTCATATGGAGACGTCAAAGATTGCCGGTGAAGGGCAGCACACCTGCTGTGATACGGTGTCTCGGTTATTGCGGTCTCATCGAAAGGACCGACCCAGCAGTCACCTCTTACGAAAAGCAAGGGAATCTGAGGATCTATTCTAACCCGGGTCCCCACGGGACTCCAGACAAGATATGATCATAAAATTTCATTGTGCAATATGGCGTATGTATGATTGTTATTTTAAATTATGTTCTCAGTTTTGAAATGTTTTTATTTGGATCTAAAATCTCATGGATGGTCACACACACTGCAGATGTAGGGACTTTGAAATATCCTACACTAAATCGTATTAAAGCAATAATAGGTCTAAATCTGAAAATTTTATTACACTCGTTTTCAGAGGAGTCACTTTGTTTGCCTTGGTGAATGGTCGTTTTCCATACAATCATTTACAACTCTCGGCAATGGACGCAGACATGAAGATGCAGAGGTTGCAGTTTCGGCAAAACGTTTCATCTGGTAATGTCGAATAAGTTGATGACATAAATGTCGCATTTATTAGTAAATTATAGTTCAATAACTCCGTTTACCTGATCAGGATATGGGGCTCACGGCGGGTGTGACCGGTCAACAGGGGATGCTTACTCCTCCTAAGCACCTGATCCCACCTCTGGTGTGTCCAGGGGTCCGTGTTTGCCCAACTATCTATTTTGTATTGCTTATAGGAGTTATGAGATTGATCACTGTTCGTTATCTTCACCTTGCATCTAATTGACATAAAGTTAACATCACCACACAAGGTGTCCTTGTGAGTAGGTTAAGTTAAAGGGATACATGTACTCAATATATCAATGCAAGATTTTTCCTTTCTGATAGACTGCATAAAGTTGATAAAGAAGATGCTGCAATTTGCTCCAAATAATCGTCCATCTATCCGAGAGGTACTGGATGATTTTTGGTTAACTGGAAGGAAACCAATTCCAAAACAATTGAATCGTCCTAAATGGGAGGCGAGTGACCAAAATATTTCATTTTATCAATGTAAAAAACGTTTTTCCATGCA
The DNA here is from genome assembly GCF_947568905.1 of Ostrea edulis. Taxonomy (NCBI): domain Eukaryota; kingdom Metazoa; phylum Mollusca; class Bivalvia; order Ostreida; family Ostreidae; genus Ostrea; species Ostrea edulis. The sequence goes on from NC_079164.1 coordinate 45,874,399, forward strand.
ACTTTAAATGGTGTATTGATATTTTTATGGCAAATACTTGTACTATAGCATTTGTTTTTATTCTGCAGAGTAAACTGGCATTTTGATAAATCGCAAATTTATTATTTAAATTATTGTTAACAGACACAGTGTTCCCTCAAAGTTCCTGGGGCCTCGCCGAACGTTAGCCGTGCTACTATAGCGGGGGCAGCTGCATATCGCATGTCGCATTCTGTCGACAAAAAATGCGCTGCATCAATTAAGCCGAGAACTGTAATAGGGACGGTTACCATTAATCGTAATGCTGGAGAGACAGTAACTCTCAAAAGTACATTACGTGAGTCTTAATGATATTCAAAAAATATTATATACCTGTCTAATTAAACGTAATTCTATCTATTTAAGTAAATGAATCTTGAATTAAATTTTTATTGGTAGAATAAATGATTCAGCTTGTCATAACATTTTTCTCAATTTCATAGATTGCATCAATACAAAACCTCCAAATAGAATTCAACAAACTCCAAATCCTGCGGGCACATTATCTCGCCCTCAACATGCAGTCAGTAAGGTACAGAAGGCAAAGGGTACAAATACTCACCAAAATATAGACTCCAATCACGTGGTACAAGCCACAATGGAAAGGAAACTTCAGTTGTTGGAAGATGTTCGTTTAGCGAATGGTGCACGTTTGACGCAGAAAGAACAAATACCATTCTGGCTCATTAAGGGAGTAAGTCATCTTTATGTGAAATATATCAATATAATGACTATGTGAATGTACTCTAGATCTGTCTATGTGGATTGAACATAACGAAGCTATAATGTTATATGTATAATTTTCTAGATGTTGGAACCCAATAAAACGAATCCAGAAGAGAACCATGCTGTTCCTCAACAGCCCACAAGTCTTCTTGCTCCTTCACTAAAGCAAGGGGCACATCCTCTTCCAACTAAATCTATAGTGCCACATCCACCATATAAAGATAGCGCACACTATCCATTAATGAATACAAACGTGCCTTATCAACTACCTAAACTTGGTGTGCCACATCCACTAGCGAAGTCTAACGTGCCTTATCAGCCACCCAAACCTTGTGTGCAGCAAACGTCATCTAAACCTTGTCCGCCAGCTATATCTAAGCCTGCAGTTCAACAACAGAGACGACGACTGATTTTCCTCAAAGAAGAAAAAAAGAGAATGATAAAAAATTAAATTAAAAAAGACTCACACAGCCATCTTATTAATGGTAGGTGAAATTTGATTTATTATACTCCACGCAACAAAGTTGTGGAGGGTATAATGTTTTTGACCCGTCCGTCAGTACGTTTTTTGTCAGCGCAACTTTTCTGAGACCGCTCAACAAAATTTCGTGAAACTTTGTAGTTAATAAGGACAAACTGTTTAGATGTGCATATTCCCAGGAAATTCTGATTCAATATTTTTTCTGGGACTTATGCCCCTTTTGAACTTAGAATTGCGAGCCCGTCTGTCCTGTTCTTTTAGTAATGCATAGCATTACCTTTCATTATGTGAGGCATTGCCAAGCAATGTTGGAGCGTGGGGTATGTACATATGTAAGCTTGCTCACTTCTGCTTTCTCTCATTAAAAGATATTTTGGAAGGTCAATGGGGACGCTAGAACGAGAAACAAAAGAGTAATATGTATAACGGTGTGACTGAGCAAAGCATGACGTGGTCATTGGCGTGTCCCAAATGAAGATCAAGTACGATAGATATATATTCTCTGTCTGTCTCATTGTTTTCCAGGCTTTCCCCCCGATATGCTTGCATGGATTGATTTAAAACTTACAGTGTAGTGTCAGAGTGCCAAATTACAAATCAAGTTCGAATTTCGTAACGTTTGATGGATAATTCCTTAAGAAAATTAAGAATTTTAATATTTCAGTTTTTTTTTTAACTTATCGGGATTGTGTTCCGATGGAAATGCTATAAAAGTAGGATGTCTGAATAGAGGCAGCCGACAAACCTCGATCGCTGGTTTTGTTCATTACTGTAACATAACAAGCTCGATAATTGCAAAAGGATCATGAAAGGTGAAGGTAACGAACAGTGATCAATCTCATAACTCCCAAAAGCAATACAAAATAGAGAGTTGGGCAAATACGGACCCCTGGACACACCAGAGGTGGGATCAGGTGTCTAGGAGGAGTAAGCATCCCCTGTCGACCGGTCACACCTGCCGTGAGCCCCATATGCTGATCAGGTCAACGGAGTTATCCGTAGTCAAAATCACTGTGCCAAGAACGGCCCAACAATCAGTATGAAATACGTCAGACAGCATTTGACCCAATGATAGGTTGTATTGACGGACTAGATCGTTATAACGACCAAAGAATTTGCGAAATGCTGACTTCCATCGAGACTGTTGAAAACCCTCTACCATCAACTTGTTTGTTAGTAGCTTACCTCGATTTAAGATTTAACTAAGCAGAACAAGCTCTTGCGTATCGAATCAGTTGAGGGATATAAACACCATATACAGGTGATGATGGAATATTGCTACATAAATATGATATCAATGAAAATATATATCAGATATGTTAATCCCGCAAATATTTTTGTGTAGATGCAATAGCGGGTAATCGAAATCGGCCTTAAAGTGGCTCATTACACTAAGATTTTATCTTATGGCTCGTTTAAGTAACTCTTACATGTGTGAAGCAAGATTCCGTCATCGAAAAAGTGATACACGCTCTAAACAAGATACAATCATTCAATCAATCCATCAATTAATCAATGGGGGCGCCGGTATTTAAGTTATGATTCAAAATGCAAGCTTTTTAAAAAAAATTCCTCTAGGGACAAAGGCCCAGTAACATCAAAATATTCAAGATTTTTCATATGGAACTGAAAAATGGTCTACTGAGGATTGATGGGATGCTAAAGCATGTGATGTTACAGTTTGAAATTGCTTGTTAAGAGGTTACAGTATGATTGAAAGGATGAGAAAAATTGTCTGCTTATTAAAGTGTTTGTTGTGCTTTCCAAAGTACATGTATTAATTTTATCCTTAGGTTTTTATTCGCCTGTCCTTAGAAGGGACATATTATGGTACAGTGATGTCTGTAGGTCCGTCCGTTCTGGGTTTTCAGTTTCTAATTTGATTTCTCTCATGGATAACTTTAGATCATGTTGCAATTTTGATCCATTTTAACCTCTCTTGCAGGAGCTTTGCCCCTTTATCTGAAAATTATTGATATATGAAGGGTACATAATTTGTACGGTGAAATCTTTCCCAATTTTCAAGTGAGGAACATCTTTTTTAAAGAGTATTTATAAGGGTATTTGAGATGTGCATGTGACACGGATTTTGATTTCCTTGAACTTTTGAGAAAATTACACGTTATTGAACTTGTCCGTTGTGAGGAAGTATTACATAGAGAGTACATGATTTGTCGGTGAAATCCTCCAACAGTTTTGTAGTGAAGGCCTTCTTATTTTACAGAGTATTTGTATGGGTGTAAAAGATTTTCTTCAATTTTAAGAAAATTACAGGTTGTTGAACTTAGTTTTGAGGAAATATTACATAGACAGTATATGATTTGTTTAACTCCTTCACATTTTTCAAGTGAGGACCTTCTTATTTTACAGAGCATTTGTATGAAACGCGAAATTAATGAACAGTGATCAGTCTCATAACTCCTATGAGCAATGAAACAAGAGGCCCATGGGCCTAGAATCGCTCTTCTGATACATTGTAGAACAGGCAAAAATTCTCACTAACCAAGATTCATCAATTAACAAAGTTTGATGATGTTAAGTCAAATAGTACCTGAAAATTTAAATGTAACTGTCCAAAAGTAGGGCACGGTGACCTACTTTTGGTCGACACACTGAAAACTCAAGATACATCAACTGACAAGTCAAATAGTATTCAAATTTAGCCGTCAAATTCCATAAGAAGGCCACAGTGACCTACTTTTTGGTCGACACACTCCAAAGACTCAAGATGCATCAACTGACAAAGTTTGATAATTGAAGTCAAATAGTATCTGAAATATTCAAATATAAACATCAAATTCCAAAAGTAGGTCATACCGACCTACTTTTTGGTCGACACACTCTGAAGACTCAAGACCCATCAACTGACAAAGTTTAATGATTGTAAGTCAAATACTATCTGAAATATTGAAATATAGCCGTCAAAATCCAAAAATAGGTCACGGTGACCTACTTTTTAGTCAACACACTCTGAAGACTTAACATACATCAACTGTCAAAGTTTGATAATTGTAAGTCAAATAGTATCTGAAATATTAAATTATAGCCGTCAAATTCCAAAAGTAGGTCACGGTGACCTACTTTTTGGTCAACAAACTATGAAGACTCAAGATGCATCAACTGACAAAGTTTAATTATCCCAGATTTCATAGTGTCCAAAATATGCATCTAAATTGAAAATGTGAAATTTGAATGTCTGTAAAATTCAAAAAGTAGGTCACTGTGATCTACTTTTTAAAAAAAAAAATATAAATATGTTTCGAGGCCTCTAGACGCACCAACTTATAAGATTTGAATATTCTAAACCTCTCAGTATTTGAAATAACAACCTAAAATGTATTCATAGATGATTAGCCATAACATTCAGAAAGTAGGTCATGGTGACATACTTTTCACATTACGCAGTTCAAGGTCCCATGATCCATCAACTGACAACTTTTGTTATTCATAGGCAAAAAAAGTGTCCAAGATATGCATCAAAATCTATTTAATAATAATTACCTGCGAAATTCAAAATGTAGGTCACCATGACCTACTTTTGAGACAACTTGATATTAGGTCCAAGATGCATCAACTGACAAAATTTGATGATCCTAGTCCTTATACTAAGCAAAATATCAAAGTTTTAACAAAACAAAATTTAAGGTAAACTTTGAAGTGACCTTGAGACCACACCCTTTGCCGCAGGATGATGCCTTGAACAATTTTTTATTTACAACCTATCCTCATCCTTATACATAAGTTTGGTAATAATTTGTCCAGTAGTTCTTGAGAACAAGAGTTTTTAGCAACCACTACTTTTGTTTGCATTTTCCTAATTATCTCCCCTTGTTAAAGGGTCAAATGAAAGCCCTTGGGCCAAGGATACTCTGTGACAAATTTGACAAAAATTGGCCAAGAGGTTCTTGAGATATAGCCCTTTTTCCAAAAAGTTGACGCACACTGCACGCCAGACATAATGGCCATATGATTAGCTCTTTGAGCCATTGGCTCAGAAGAGCTAAAAATAGAGTTTCGTATACCAGAGGTGGGATCAGGCACCATGAAGGAGTAAATATGCCATGTCGAGCGGTCACACCCGCCGTAAGCCCTATATGGGTATTGAAGATGTGCATGTTGCAAAAGAGTTTTATTTTCTGCCATTGTTTTCTCAAAGAAAATCACAGATTGTTGAAGTTTGTCCGTTTTACGGAAATATTATATTACACAATTTTTAAAACCCGTCTCGTAGTTTAGAAGCTAGGGGTCTTTGTAAATAACTTGAAGATGTATATAGTGCAAGGATTTTGATTCTCAACAATTTTTTTGTTTTGTTTTGATGATTTTAATATTTAAATGTTGTTGAACTTGGTCAAAGGGTATATTCCTTACATAACTCTTTGGTTTGTTTATCTACCTCCTGTCACAGTTTTAAGCTAAGACCCCTTATTCATACAATGCATATAAAATATGTTGCTGACTGATACTACCTGAAGCAAAGTTCTTCAAATTATCGCTTAAAGGGAAAGGCAACCTTAACCACATTGTTGCCTTTACTTACTGATATCGAAATGACAAAACAATCTTTACCAACAAAAATCCTTGCTTAACAATTAAATCAATATTAATCTATCTTATATTTCAAATTACTCGCCACTAAGAGAGCGGGCATTTAAGTTTAATTTATGACGTCACACCGTCAGTTCCGGTTTATTTCATCATCAGCACTGTAAACATGACAGGTCACGAACAGTTAAGTTTGGAGCCGTATAGATTTGAGCCCGTTCTTTCGCAAGAAGAATTTTAAAAAAGAAGACATTCAGTCGAATAGCAGACCAGGAAGGTGGTACTCGTTTCTTCATACATGTAAATGTATCAAACCTCAACTTGTCATTACGCAAATGATGGATCCACATATTAGGTAGGCTACTGACAAACAAGTTGATGGTACAGGGATTTCAACAGTCTTGATTGAAGTCAGCATTTCGCAAATTCTATGGTCGTTATAACGATCTAGTTCGTCAATACAACCTCGCATTGGGTCAAATGCTGTCTGACGTGTTTCATACCGATTGTTAAGCCGTTCTTGGCACACTGATTTCGACTGCGGATAACTCCGTTTACCTGATCAGGATATGGGGCTCACGGCGGGTGTGACCGGTCAACAGGGGATGCTTCACCTGATCCCACCTCTGGTGTGTCCAGGGGTCCGTGTTTGCCCAACTAACTATTTTGTATTGCTTGTAGGAGTTATGAGATTGATCACTGTTCGTTATCTTCACCTTGCATGTAGTATTTTCTGTTGGGTCAGGAATTTCGTGGAAAAAAACTTTTTTCACATCTCCCCTTAGCATTAGTGTAATTACCTACTTGACAGGAAGACATCCACCTATTTACAATGTATTCGTAAAATCTCTCACATGCACATCTTTGATGATCTAAGAATCTCATCATCAAAGATGTGCATGTGGGAGATTTTACGAATACATTGTAAATAGGTGGATGCTTTCCATCTTTGATGATTTTAAAATCTCATCAATCTCGTGGGGATCCAGGTTAGAATAGGTCCTCAGTACCCCCTTGCTTGTCGTAAGAGGCGACTAAACGGGGCGGTCCTTCGGATGAGACCGCATAAACCGAGGTCCCGTGTCACAGCAGGTGTGGCACGATAAAGATCCCTCCCTGCTCAATGGCCATAAGCGCCGAGCAGAGGCCTAAATTTTGCAGCCCTTCACCAGCCGTGGTGATGTCTCCATATGAGTGAAATATTCTCGAGAGGGACGTTAAGCAATATTCAATCAATAGAATCTCATCAAAACCGGAATAGACGGTGTGACGTCAAAATTTTGTGATCTTTAATACATAAGAGTTCCGCATCATGGCAGCCTCTATAGATGGCGGGAATTTTTATTTTTAACGTTTTAAAATTAATACTGAAGCTTATCTAGGCCGTATATCAACAGAATAGTATAACAAATCTTTATCATATAATTAATCCTATCATTTATGATGTAAATCTTTTTGGTTGCCTTTCCCTTTAAGAAAAACACCCTATGTAAGCATTTTCATGGGCGTCTTAGGTACCGTTTCCGGTACTCTTCGAGTACCGCTGTTATAGAAACTCATGTTAGAGCTTGTTCATCATTTAAGTACTGTTCTCTATATAATTAATAAATAATTTGCAAAAAACTGTTACGTAAATAATTTTGAACAAACTGAGTGTTTATATTACAAATTGCGGGTCAGAGTTTTGTATTTTAAACCTCTAATGACTATTGAGACAGCTAATGAATCAGTTATTTGGAACTCCTTGTGAAAGGGGAAGGTAACGAACAATGTGAAACTAGAGGTGGGATTAGGTGCCTAGGAGGACTAAGAATCCCGTATCAACCGGTCACATCCGCCGTGTGACTTCGTACGATCGTATTTAAAGATCAGAAACAGTCGAGGATACCCTTATGCATAGCTCTTATCCTTGGACGAATTTGGCTCCAGTTTTTGGCACTTTAGTTTTCCTTTTGGCTCTTACATTTTATTATTATTTCGAATTCCCAAAATTTCGGCTTGAGCATCACTGAAGAGACATTTGTGTAAATGCGCATCTGGTGCATCAAAATTGGTACCGTATAAGTTTTATGTCGATTTGATATATCCCTGTGAGCTCGAAATAAAGGACACCACAGAGTCGTCCACTTCTGCTTCATACTTTGATATTTTAATGAAAGTAGACATTAACGGCAAACTGACAATTCAACTGTATGACAAACGGGATGATTTCAGCTTCTCCATCGTCAACTTCTCATATTTATGTAGCAATATTCCATTATCACCTGCATATGGTGTTTATATATCTCAACTAATTCGATATGCAAGAGTTTGTTCTGCATGTAGTCAGATTTTAAATCGAGGTAAGCTACTGACAAACAAGTTGATGGTACAGGGGTTTCAACAGTCTCGATTGAAGTCAGCATTTTGCAAATTCTATGGTCGTTATAACGATCTAGTTCGTCAATACAACTTATCATTGGTTCAAATGTTTCATACCGATTGTTAAGCCGTTCTTGGCACACTAATTTTGACTGCGGATAACTCCGTTTATCTGATCAGGATATAGGGCTCACAGCGGGTGTGACCGGTCAACAGGGGATGCTTATTCCTCCTAGGCACCATCTTCACAAGTCAAGGGGTATTGATTCGTTATCTCGCACTAACCCTTGACATCAGTCGGTATTTAAAAGTTGGGCTCGAGAAGAAGCTTATGATTGGTTTGCAGCCTGAAGCTGCAAACCAATCAGACAATGGATTTTATAATCGGTCAAAAACAAAACTAAACAGTAAACACGCACGGCAACGGCATTATTGTGTAGAATTTGTGGCCAATTAGTACAAGACAGATACCGTCGATTGATTTTCGGGAGTTCGTTTTGCTTGTAGAAACAATTAGACGAGGTTTTGGGGTATGAGTCGAATGAAAATGATGGATTTGTCGACCATGTTTTAACAAATTAAACAAGTTGTCCAAAATAATGGGAACAACTTCGTAAGATAGCGATTTACCACTGCCGGTTTTAGTCCCAATAAAAACATCTTTTCCTTCTCTGATACATTATATTGAAAGCTTTTAGTTTTCAGTCAAATGATCGATTTGATGTTTTTTACATATCTTTTCGTCAACGGACGCCATTTTTTACTTTCTGTTTATTCCCTTACCAAACTTTCATCTGAAACAAGAAATCCCATTGGCTGATTAATTTTAGCGTATTGCGTCATCCTTCTTCTCAAGCCCAAATTTTAAATAGCGACTGATGTCAAGGGTTAGTGCGAGGTAAGGAATCAATAACCTTTGACTTGTGAAGATGCCTAGAAGACACCTGATCCCACCTCTGGTGTGTCCAGGGGTCCGTGTTTGCCCAACTATCTATTTTGTATTGCTTATAGGAGTTATGAGATTGATCACTGTTCGTTATCTTCACCTTGCATGAAGAGAACGGCGGCACCCATACTGCTTACAGAATTTTCAGTGAATATATGTAGCTATTATCTCTATTCTTTCGCCGATTTTGTCTTTTTGACATACGTATTTCCTTTAAAGCTATGTTCGGTATTATCAGTTACATGAAACAGAGGGCTAATGGTGGGTTTGACTGGTCAACAAGGGATGCCACATGTTACTCCTTACATCTAGTGGTGTGTTCAAGAATCCATGTTTGCCCTACTCCTAATTTTGTACTCTTTATGGGATTTATGAGATTGATCTCTGTTATTTTCACTTTTTCCATGTTTTGTGTTTTAATTCAGATTTCTAAATTCTGGGAAACGGAATCAAAAGAGGTGCAAATTTAGAAAGTGTTACTCCAGGATTGGCGAGCTTTTGTCTATGTGCCCAGACGTCCCTATACTTGCTCCCACAACAACATCAGCACCATCTCAGAGACCTAAAATTATGAAAAGTCTCTGTCTTCGACATCATAAGTGAATCACCAGACAGACCAAACACCAAAATTTCAGCTCTGTGTTCCTAACTATGACAATGTGGAGGAAACATTCCAGTGGTTACTCAAAGAGTTGACATTGAGGGGTAAAGAAATGCAACGGCGTGTGATTTTCTGCGAGTCTATTTCAACTGTGGCAAAACTGTATTTAGAGTGTATTTTGATTGAAATTGTGAACTGTTTGAAATGTTCCACAGTAAAACTAGTGATGATACCAAAGAAAAAAAATTGGAAAGGATATTTGAGTAGATTGAAATATAGGAGTGTTAATTTGTACAATCTTAGCAGGAATGGGTGTCAATTTCTTAAAGCTTCATAACATTGTATATTATGGGTTACCACGTGAGATGGACATTCTTGTAAACAAATGAGGATGTGATATTCTTTCCTGAACGTATCCTCTATAAATGCCATAAAGGTCATCTGAAATTGGTGGAATCATTCGTTGCGCATCTTATGTATGTGAAATGAAAGATACTATAGTGAAGCATAATTTTTGTGACATCTGCGAAAAATTTGGTACTGTGGAAACGAAACCTGCCCAGCATCTCATCCAGCATTTTCAGATATACACATGAATCCACAAGTGAGGAGGAGGTGCTGAGACGGTCATTCACACCAGACGACTGAGCTTAAGTTATATACACTACAAGTATTAAAATTCAAACTTTGTGAGATTTCAACTATTGTCACTTCTGAATTGACTCATGGAATTAATGATGGCACAATAAGTGAAATATTGATGTTTCTTGATGTTCTCTTTACTCCTGCTGATGTGATGAAATGTGTTTTATTTGGTCACATGATCTTGCATCAGATTTCTGATTTAATGCATGTATGGATCAGTGTTAGCATTATATATATATATATATGTGTGTGTGTGTGTGTGTGTGTGTGTGTGTGTGTGTGTGTGTGTGTGTGTGTGTGTGTGAATTGAATTCTAATGGACGTTATTTATTATATTAACACTATTTAGAACATATATTTATTATTACTTGAAATTGTAGTTCTTCCTTTTATTGAATATTTGAAGAAGAAAAATGTAAGCACGAGTTATTCATCTTTTCCAGAATGTTGTAAAAATAAAGAGAAATAAATACAAAAAATATGTTCGGTGTTATTATGTAATATCTTTGGAATCCTTTTACCTAATAATTTGAATTGGTAACGCTACACAGAGCTCGGTTTTAAATGGACTAAAAGCAACCTTAATGGTAAAATAGTACTGCCGAAAATTAAGCGGAAGAACTGAAATGCACATTATTCGTGATTTTCATTCGTTACAGTCAAAATATTTGACGTCACACTGCATTTAACTCGGCACTGAAAAGTGTTCCCCTCCGTGCGGCGATAGCTCTTTTCAATCTGCTTCGATTTAGCATTAGGCCATTGAATTGTGATGTCAAGTGTTTTAACCATAACGAATACAAATCATGAATGTTGTATGTTTTATTTCTTGCAGTTTATTGTTCGGCGGTCTTGAATGTAATGATCAAATTGGTAAATGTATAATTTTTGATATCGTTATTTGTTTTATTTAAAAAAAATTCAAATAACTGAGAAAAAAGATGTGACGACCTTTTAATAAAAATTATTTGTTCCCTTCTAAACTATGTATTGGATGTTATGGATGAAGAAATTAAAATAGCAAATTTCTATAATGGATGAAGGACTTAAGATAGGAATTTTCTATTTTTGGAACACTGTGCTGTAAGAGTTATCTCCCTTAACCCCATTTAAAATTTTAGAATTTTTATGATGGATATCACATAAAATCTTTATACAAGTATAAAAATGTAATTCATGTTTTCTGAAATTTGTGATAAAAGATATAAATCTACTTAAGAACTCAAAATTGTCTTCATTATTTGGAGTACAAGTAGAATGACGTCGCCAATGGCAAACAAATAAGGCACCGTGTTGATTACCAGCTATTGATAAAATTCTCAGAGAAGTATTAAAATACATTGAAATGAATAACTATGATAGAAGAAAATGAAACTGTAAAGCTATGACATTGTAGTAACAGGAACAGCTTTCAGCATGGCTTTCTCAGGCATGCACTTACAGCTGTATGACCCGATGTTCATCTATTATTTTTGTACATAATTAGTTTAAAGCAGATTAATTACTTTACAAAGTCATCAACTTTCCTTTAATTATATGCTTGAAAACATCTGCATATAAAAGAAAACAGTGAAATATTATTTAGAAAGTAAATATAGTGTGGTACATATATAAATCATCTGGAAAACCTCGGGCCTTTCACCCAAACCACGGTGTATTCAGTGAAAGGTCCGAGGTGTTCCAGATAACGCATAAAT
>NC_079164.1:45891418-45903918 GCF_947568905.1 Ostrea edulis
GGTCGGTCGGGAAACCGGAAACACACATTTTTTTTTTTTTTTTGGCCTAAGCAATGGTGTCGTTTCGATATGAGTAAATTACTCTCTAGCGGGACGTTTAACAATAATCAATTATCTGGGCTTATTTCATTTTGACAAATTCAACAGAAATATCTGGGATGCTTTAAAAACACTAAGAAAAAAGACCTGTTCAATTTAAGGCAATGAACTGTCAAATTACTCTGCAAATTGGTGTTCAATACCGCAAAAGAATCGTTAAAAGTATTGGTTATGCCTTTTGCATCTATAACGATTAACCATTCATTTCTAAGTGTGCTGGCGTAACGGATGCAGATTTCGTTGGTAAAAGTCACTTTAATTTCCTCCACATATCTTATAATGTATCGGTTTGATTTACATTTATTGTATTTTTTACAAATTGGCATCGTGGATTTTTGTCACTACCCCGATTGTTGCGGTCTTGTATGGTATCCAATCGGATTTATGGCGTGACCTTTATTGCCCGGCGGTGTAATATACCGGGTATACATCCCCCTGTCGTATTTCTGAAAGAATAATCATTGTTGATCCATTTCTCCAAGTCACTACGGGTACCTCGTTCTTTCATCAGCATGTCGACAACTGTAATAAACATCGATTGGACAGACGAATACATGCTATCAATGCGAATATATAACCAGTGAGGGTGTTGCTTTAAAGGGGTGCCGGCTTATTTTGAATTACATGTATTTTGGACTTTATGGGTATGCAAGACGTTGACATGCATTAGAAATATTTTCAACAACAAAATTAATTAAATCAACTCGTGTAGGTTATTCGTATATATATGAGACATTATTTGTCGAAATGCGCATCTGGTGCATCAAAATTGGTACCGTATAAGTTTTACATTATGACCCCTGGGTCGAGGCCTCTGCTGGTGGACTGTTAGTCCCCGAGGGTCTCTACAGCCCAGTAGCTAAGTACCCCGTTACTAGCTTGAAAATACGGATGTATATTTAATTGCTGTTACAAAATTTAGAAATTCATTTCAAAATTAAGGATTATCTCCCTCATGCATAGCTCTTATCCTTGGACGAATTTTGCTCCACTTTTTTGGCACGCTGTTTTTGGCTATATTTAGCTCTAAAACTTCATAGTTATTTCGGATTTCAAACATTTCGGTTGAGCATCACTGAAGAGACATTATTTGTCTATATATATATATATATATATAGAGAGAGAGAGAGAGAGAGAGAGAGAGAGAGAGAGAGATGGTGATATATTTAAACTCAATGTCTTCAATGGGTCTGGCATGTCAGTAGAGAACAAGCATTCTGAGAGTATTGCATGGCAATACATAGTCCCCTACGGGTTGCAAAAATCACTGTACCACAACAATATTCAAAGTTCATTATGTATGTTATGGTAAAAGGGAAAATTGGGGAACCAGGATAGGAATGATTGGAAATCAACTACTATTCGAGTAGAGACTAGACCAAGAAAAAAGACAAATCTATAATTAGGTTTACAATGTAGGTCTTTAACCAAGTCAATAAACTGTGACATGTAGATAATCATGAATAATTTAGCTATATTGTAGTATTTTATACTAAGCTAGAAGTTTTAATGAGTGTAGTATTCTTAATTATTATTTACAGAGATAAGAAGCTTGGATGTAAACTAACAATTCGTGCTATTTTTTACGTCCAAGGGCCATAACTTAATGGAAAATCAACGGACCAAGAGGAAATTCAAACTTGATCTGTAACTTGTTATGGCAAAGCAATGTACCAAATATCAAATGAATATCTGCAAGCACAACCAAAAAAAGTCTGGAAAACTGGTTATTCGTGCTATTTTTCTAAGTCTAAGGGCCATAACTAAGTGAAAAATCAACGGACCGATACGACGTTCGAACTTAATCTGTAACTTGTTATGGCAAAGCAATGTACCAAATATCAAATGAATATCTGCAAGCATAACGAAAAAAAGTTTGGAAAACTGATTATTCATGCTATTTTTCTAAATCCAAGGCCCATAACTAAGTGAAAAATCAATACACCGAGACGAAATTCGAACTTGATCTGTAACTTGTTATGGCAAAACCACATACCAAATATAAAATAAATATCTGCAAGAACAAAGAAAAAAAGTGCGGAAAACTGGACTGACGGACGAAGCGCAAACCTAGTCCCCTCGACTTCGTCGGTAGGGGACTAATAATGATTCATATGGTGATATATTTCAATTATACTCTCATTTCAGTGCAATGGCATTGTACAAATAAATATTTTAAGTGTTGCTAGGGAAAGTGGTTGCTATGGTGATATGTGTAAACATATTGTCTTCCATGGGTCCGACATGTCAGTAAAGATGGAACTGCATGGTTTGAAACCCTCATAGGGATTCTGAGAAGCATGGAGACCTTTAAACCAGATAATGACAAAATTTCCCAGTTTGAGGAGTATCAGGAAAATTTACTTGCAGCAAAACTGTACCTAAAGACAGACTCACTCAAACATGAATGTTGAATAATTTCAAAGATGTAGAATGCAAGGTGAAGATAACGAACAGTGATCAATCTCATAGCTCTGATAAGCAATACAAAATAGATAGTTAGGCAAACACGGACCCCTGGACATACCCTCACTGGTTATTGTAAGTACTGTTATAATAACCAGTGAGGGTATATTTTTTTCAAAGGCCTTATTTTGAATTATTTTGGACTTTATGGGTATGTAAGACGTTGTTGATATGCATTAGAAATATTTTCAAGAAAAAAATAATTAAATCAACTCATGTAGCTTATTCGTGGGGGGGGGGGGGGGGGGGGGGTGTCTTGAACCCAAGCACCTGTGGATGATCTTAGATTCTCATCAAAACCGGAACAGACGGTGTGACGTCAAAATTATTGATTTTTGTGGTCTTGAATACGAAAGAGTTACACATCATGGCAGCCTCTATAGATCGCGGGAATTTCAATTTTTGACGTTTTCAAATTAGTACTGAAGCTTATCTAGGCCATATATCAACAGAATTGTATGACAAATCTTTTATCATATGATTAATCCTTTCATTTATCATGTAAAAATCTTTTGGGTTGCCTTTCCCTTTAATTAAAAAAATTTGAGTTGCCTAAATAGGTGCTGTTTTAAAAGCACGAACTATACTGATTTTACATTCTAAATACGTAAATGATTCGTGTAATGAAGTTCTTTTGGATTTTGTGTAGGCAATAGAGAAAATGATAAATCGTAGAATAAATAAAAAGAAAAATTATTTAGCAATAAGATAAGAAATATAGAGATGTTTGAAAAACAAAGAAATCACACTTTCACATTCACACACCCATACTCACCAAGAAAGAAAATATAAATTGGTATAAATAAACCTGGCAATATTGACAATCAATATAACGTATAACTGTCAAGACAATTCAATAGTTAATACAACAAATATGTCATTCCAGGCTGAAAATGTAACTGGTAATAAATGTATTACAAAATGGTTCAAATAGTAGCAAATTCCACTAGCTACAGAAAAAGTTAAACAGTAGTAAATTACGTTTTGTAACTACAAAACTTCTCAAATTCCTTTTTGATAAAATGTTAATTTACTGAAACTCAATATGAAAGTTTGGCTACTCAGCACAATTCAATTTAACGCCACGTCACACTTGGCACCACCAGGCCTCCATACAGCGCGAACAGCCCCTCCGCTTCCAGTCCCGGACTCACAGGTCTCTATACTGAACAACGATACTGGGTATAACGCCGACTTCAAACCAATGGCAACACTAGGCCCACAAAATAATTGCCAAGTCCACCACGTGGAACACCCATGTACAGTGCGGTCTCACGTGTTTTGATTCCCACGCCGAGCACCTACTGAAACGCTGAGAGTACTGCCTGATATGGCCCAGATAGCTTCTTAAATCCCTTCTGCACGGCTGGAGAAAACCTATGCCCACACAGTAAAATGTTTGTCTCTCTAGCTACCCATTACCCAGACTAACTTCTGGAATTCGCCAAGAAAAGACCCCTGCTGGACAGCATGAAAACGTGGCCGCACGCTTGACAAACAGCCGCTACTCTGACTGACCAAATCGGTATGTTAAAAATAGCCTTATCGACCAACACTCACACTACGGAAACACCTTACAAGCATAAACAACTATTTACAGACAACACCACAAAAACTAACTAAAATGAAAATAAACTTCATCACAGATTGTTTTACATAACATTCGACTGAACGAAACGATGTTTGTTGAATTAATATACATGTATATTTCCAAAAATCCCAATCAAGGGAATTCGGAAATTAACTATCCATTTAGGATATAAAAAAATGAATAGCCAGAAAAGGATTGATTTCAGAATGGAAAGAATATGTATGGGAATGGTTCGCCGTAAACGTAACCGGAATGAAAAGAAGAGGGAAAATCTACTATATAGTAGGTTTTCCGTGGGGTCATCTGGCTATAAAAGGGGTGAAATCCTACTATATAGCCATATTTCCGTGGGGGAAGCTCTACTATATAGCCATTTGTCCGGGGGGAAAACTACTAAATAGACATTTATCCGGGGGAAATATGGCTAGGGGGAAAGGCTACTATACAACACCGGTAATAAAATAAATCGAAGTGTAAATTAAATATGTCCCAACACATAGATGATGATCATGATATAGCATATATATCTTAATTTTAATAATGTACAAGAAGGATAACTGTTGTCGTGAAACATATAGTTACATGTATCTACCAGTTATTCCTCTTGGTATAGATAAAACTCTAGTGATAAAGTCATGATACTCGGTGTGAGATGTACTGTGTACACAGGTATAATGAATATCAATATCCTTGTAAAGTTGTCAGTTGCAATACATTTTATGATATTACGATAAAAACATAATAATCCATGTGATTCAATCACCTGTTTGTGGAACAAAGTTCCTCTCAGAAAGTAACTAGAGTCGAAACCCCTGTACATAGCTCTTTCAGTTCAGTACTACAAACAAACAATATTTACAAAAGTACTGAATCCCAGATATACATGATACAACCAATGTACAAAATAAGATAATAAATAAATAAAATGCTACAATTTGCTTATCTATAATTGCAAATCATTCCTTAATGAAAGTTGAAGATAACGAACAGTTATCAATCCCACAACTCCAACAAAAAAACGTATATATATATATTTGAAAAAATAAAATTGAATACATACATCTAATGGGATTTGAAATTTGTTTTATCGACCTGGGATGTTTAATTCTATTTGATCAAATAGTATCCATGATATATCATTTTAAAAATAGTATGTTCTTTAGCCACGGAGCATAGTTATGTCAAAACACAACGTCGCATTTCACAGTTTCTCAAAATATTCTCCTCTACATTTCACACACAGCCTGTGACACCTGTTAGTTTTATCATATAGGTATTAGCGAGCTGCAACTCTTTTCATTTCCAAATGTTCTGTCAGAATAGTGAAGACAGTGCCGGAGCTAACATCAAAGATTTCTAATAATTCCACGATAGCGACGCGGCCATTATTTTCCATAGCGTTACTTATTCTTTTGACAAGTTCTTCACAAATGATTCGTTTCCTACTAGAACGTTCGTCATCTAATAACCAATATAGAGTCTCTACCACAAGAAAATAGTCTATGTCATGAATACACTATAGCAAGACTCACTTTTGACATATCCGCTTCTTCCAGGATTTTAACAGTTTCCATTGGAGATGTCTGGGATGCAACACAAAACTTTATGGCCATTTGCTGCTCCGTCATTTCCCGAGACGTCATGTTCTTTACCTTCCTCAGAGAACTACTTGCCTTTTGTAATCAATTTCCACTACGTCTTAACATATTACGTCAAAACTTCGCTTATAAAATGACACAATCATTCTCTACTAGAATGTATAAATTTTACTCTGTTTTAGTGCCATTTTGAAGGTTGCTACCCTTCCTCTATCCAATGGGCACGATACCTTATCATGTGACCTTGTAGCTTTTCTTTTCGGATATTTTCAAAAGCAGTTCTCTTCTCATGTAGCAAATTAAAATCAATAGATAATTCTGATTCTAAAACCTCAATTTCACCCAGGAGTTCTTTTTCTTTGTTGTCCTTTTCCTTTTTCTTATATGTTGAGTATGAAAGGGTAGCTCTCCTGATTTCCATCATCAGGACCTCAAGAAATAAATTTTCATCAATGCCATTTTTGCATTGAAAATTTATACTTGCTATATTTTCCAAGTGCTGACTACTTACAGAGTGAATAGTTTTTTTTACCTTCTTAATATAATCTTTTAAATTATCTATTAATAAATTGTTATTAAATTTCCAAAGGCCACGTCCTCTCTTGAAGGGATTAAATTTTAATTGAAGTACAACACTAGAATGATCCGATCTATATCCTGGATTTATGGTACAATTTTCTACCAAATTTGACAAACTATCGGAAATAATAAAATAGTCAAGACGACTTTGTTTTACAGCGAATTACAAAAGACCGGCTGCGTTTTCAATTGCCTGCTGGATTGATCAATAGACTTTACAATTTGGTCAGCCAAGAATCACATTTGGTCTGAATTTAGGTCATAAAGTTACTCAAGCGTAGATTGCTTTTACAGGTAAATCTGAGTTGATTTCAGTGTCGTTTGCAGCTATTTCCCTAGGAT
The DNA here is from genome assembly GCF_947568905.1 of Ostrea edulis. Taxonomy (NCBI): domain Eukaryota; kingdom Metazoa; phylum Mollusca; class Bivalvia; order Ostreida; family Ostreidae; genus Ostrea; species Ostrea edulis. Next base: position 45,898,094 of record NC_079164.1, read on the forward strand.
TATTTTTTTTCAAAGTGAACATCAATTAAATCAAATTGAATATATTTCTCTCTCAGATATACATTTGATTACTTTAACATGTTTAATTAAAGGTGCACTCTCTCTCTCTCTCTTTCTCTCTCTCTCTAATTTGAAACATTGTTTCAAGTGTTTTTAAATCAATAAATTTGGAATAAAATCAAATTTGATTATATTTTTCTTTCAAAAATACTTTTGATTACTTTAAGTAAAGAAAAGGGTGCATTCTCTCTCTCTCTCTCTCTCTTTCTCTCTCTCTCTCTCTCTCTCTCTCTCTCTCTCTCTCAAATACATTTTTTTTTTATTGATTAAATTGAACTTGACTAAACTCTTATCAATTTCACTTTTAAAAATATTTCATTAGATATCTCACAGTGTCCACATGTACATGTACCATTCATCTGTTTGTCAATCTATGTTTGAGGTCATTCCATCATATCACACAAAGAAAACTTCCAGAAAACTCTTCTATTGTTACTGTTTCTGACCAATAGAATTCTTGTTATTATAGCTAACCATTTAAGTTCAGTCATTTTATTCTATTTATAGTTTTTAGGGTTGGTTAGTGCACATCTACCTTTGGAAATTTTACAACACCTATTCAGCTTATTACCATGAAAAAAAAATAAGATGGAGAGATATTTTAACAAAGAAATTATTAACTTATACAATTAGAGAAATTCTTTTTTCTGAAATAATCAGTAAAACTGAAGTGTTTAACACTTCAGTTTTACTGATTATTTCATTTATTTTGGGGGTTGTCACTCACACTGAGAAAAAAAAGTTGTCAATTCTTTGTCACTGAGAAAAAAAAGTTGTCAATTCTTTGTCATACCTGAGTAACTTTGTGACCTAAATTCAAACCAAATGTGATACTTTGCTGACCAAATTGTAAAGTCTGTTGATCAATCCAGCAGGCAATTGAAAACTCAACCGGTCTTTTGTAATTCGCTGTAAGGGATTTTTTTTTACCGCCAGGTGTATACTTCTTTATCTGGATTTAGAACTCTAAAATAATTCAGGAGTTGCAAGTCCTCCATTATTTCTATAACTTTGCTACGGGCCTAAGGATTATTAATGCCACAATAATTGTAATTATTTTGTACTTCCACTTAATAAAAACAAACACCAATAACAAAACAATATTTTATTTTTTGCTTTTGCGTTCATTGTATAGCAGAAAGTCACTCCAATACAAGTTATTTTCTTTGTAGTCATTTTGTACATTTTCTTTGTAGTCATTTTGAACAATTTGTAGAACAGTTTTTTTTTACTGCTTCCTATGGTACAGATTTGTACCTTGTTGTGTATGCAGGTCGTTCTAAGATACTGCCATTCCATGCATTAACTCTAGATAAGTTTGTTTCTGCAGCCCAGTGAGTAACTGCAAAATTCATGACTTGGTTTTAGAAATGTCTATACATTGCAATGGGATGTGGTTGGTGCAAAACCTTACTGACACTTAGTTACATGTAAGCTATATTTCTATACACAGAGATGTCATCAAAGTTATGCCTTGTTATATACAATATCCTCCGTCTTATAACACAGGAATAAATGTCAATTTTTGTAACCATATACACTGTTCATTGTTATCAGGTCAGTGTATAACTGCTCCTGCGTTTAAGTAATTGCATTGTTTAATTCATCTCCACATTCGAACGATTTAATTCTCTCTGCTCACTTCGGATGGCGCCGACATAATACCGTGTTTCATATCTTGTGGCCTTATTTGTTCTTTTTTTGTCATCTGATAACGTAGCATTATTTTCGTTATTATGTCTTCTTGGGGTGGGGGGTGGGGGATCAGATGTTGAGTAATTTAGCTTTGCGGGTACTTTGATGTAGAATTGTATTAGCTGATTTTCCCCAGAAGTTCTTTCGTCATTTGGTATTAGTGATAAATGACAATTGTCAGTCTCAATCACTCTTATGTTTTGTTCAGATATTAATTGACAACAAAAACGAGCTACGGTTAGCATATGGTTCGGGTAATAAAAGCTGATAAACATAAATAGTAACAATCATCCGAAAGAAGAAAAACCCTATTTTGCATGGTAAACATTAAAGCTGTATGGTCCGAATTACAACATTTTTTTCCATCTCGTAAAAACGCTATTAGTATATAGTGATGAGGCTGTATGACATCATACATTATTTCACCTGTTTTAACCAAAATTATTTGATTTTAAATCGATGTTTACAAATAACCGCGTCACTCTGCCATTTCAAGTGACAGTCACGTGACCAGTTCAAACTTTCAGACAATCGGTGGTCTTATTTGATTAAAGCTGTGTATTTTGTTACAACAGTACCGTGCCATAAGTTTAATAGAAATAAAAATATTAAATACCTCCAAGTAATTCATTGTTTTACGCTCTTTCAGCCTTAAAACTAGACAGTTGCGTATGAGTTAATACATCATGTTGGGATTCCCCTGACGCTCGTGGGTCTATTTATAGACGTCTAACACTGTATAATCTATGCGTTATCTGGAACACCTCGGGCCTTTCACCGAAAACACTGTTTTCGGTGAAAGGCCCGAGGTTTTCCGGATGATTTATATACATGTATGTACCTCACTATATTTACTTTCTAAATAATATTCTAACTGTTTTCTTTTACATGCAGATGTTTTCAAGCATGTAATTAAGGGAAAGTTAATAACTTTATAAAGCAATTAATATGCATTAAAGTAATTATGTACAAAAATAATACATGAACATCGGGTCATACAGCTTTAAACTTTGATAAGTAATGAAATAACAAGACAAACACAATCATAGTTAGAATTGATTTCAATTGAATAAAACTTCATTCTCATATTGCATTTCAGACCCTGTAAATGAATGAATTAAAGTAAAGCAATTTATTTTCAATTAATTTATTTCCTGAAATAGAATATTTAAAACATGTAAAATTTCACTCTATTACATAACTACACAATTATCAATCGCTCAGGTGAAAGTTTGATAGTAGAAATAACCATTCACTTGAAAATAATCATTGTCTATAAAATTTGCCTTGTGCTAAACGCCCCAAAACATCCAAATATTAAAGGTGAAGAATATATGAGAAGCAATTTAAATAAAATCAGACTTGTTAGATCCTCGCCGTATACTTCAGCGATTGTGTGCGTATCTGAAGATCTGATTTTAATTAGATTGAAATATGATCCTCCTATTTATTCAACGCGGGAAATATAACGCAATTCGACGTAAACAGTGCATTGTGACGTAACATTTAGCTTTGCTGTTTGTCTTTCAGACCAAACAATGATATAATAGACAACAGCAATAGGCCTAATGGCGACTTCCACGAACTGTTGAACAAACGGGTTTCTTGTGGACTGAAGAATGCAGTTTTAAAAGGATGAGTTAGAGATAAGTCCTGTTGAGAGAAAATTGCTGGAATGTTGTTGAGTGGAACTGGAATTAAGTGCAAAGTTCGATGTCGGTATTGACGGAAAGCGTGGGACACGTGCATAATCATGACGTGGGATACCAGGTAAGGTTCTATTGAGGGTTGTCACGGCTTCTAGGTGGACAAGTGAGTGTTACAGAGGGTTTTTCGAGTTAGATGAGTGAATTCCAAAGGCGTCACAGCTGTTGTAACGTCGTACGGAAGCCTCGTTTCGGTGCCCACTGATAAACACATAATGCCGGAGTTCGAAACCATAGTCGTTAAGGGCTGCGATCTTGCAGTTTCTCTGAGGCAGTGTGCGGTGTATCTGGTATTTAGGTTTGTGACATGAAGGAAGTTGTAAGGTGCAGACTGGACTATTGTCGTTCCCGGTTAAATACAGTTAAATCTCCGCCTGGAATTGCAGAAGCAGACGTGTGTTGTTATATTGGGGGGGGGGGGGGGGGGTCCTCAAATAGCCATGTTTATTTCATTTTGCATAATTAATTTTTATTTATATTTGATATTTGTTTGTTTTTCTTTAATAAATTTATAGCGCTCGATAGAATTGTTAAGTATTTCTTTTCAGGATTCCCTATCTATAAATACATGTAGATATATAAATACGAAGCATCCAGAGGAATTCCCAACATTGCAATAGAAAGTAGTTCCGGCCATTTTTTTTTTCTCCCGTTGGATACGATATTCCAATAATTTTTCAACCAAATTGAATGAAAAAGCGTGTAACGTGTAAAATTAAATGATTTTAAAGACAACTGAAAATAAACAAATTTTACTGACAAATTCAAATTTGTAAAAAAGAAGAAGAAAAGAAATATGGGTATATATATCCTATGTGGGTTTTTTTTTTTAATGCAAAACAACTCATGAACTCCTTCATCTATTAATTTGAGTCGAATTACTGTTTTTGTATTTGATGATTTGCTAAAAACTACTCATTAGTACTTATATATAAAAATTATAACCTGCACGCATCCGTTAAGGATCTAGGTTAGAATGGTTCCTCAGTACCCCTTGCTTGTCGCAAGAGGCGACTAAATGGGGGCGATCCTTCTGTTGGGACCGCAAAAACCGAGGTCCCGTGTCACGATAAAGATTCCTCCCTGCTCAAAGGCCGTAAGCACCGAGCATAGGACTAAATTTTGCAGCGCATCGCATGCAGTGGTGAGGTCTCCATTTGAGTGAAAAATTCTCGAGCAATATACAATCAATTATAACAAACTGCACGCCAGGGTCTTGCAAACACGAATAACTGTTGAAATAACACCTGCTTAGCAGTTAATGAATAAAATGGCGGCACCCATATGGATCACAAAAATTTCAGTGAACGCACGGTATCTTGAGATGATCTCTTCTCCTTATGCAGATTTTGACTTTTGTACATACGTGTTATCTCCAGAGCCTTGCTTCGCGGATGGGCCTTCAGCCCGTCCGAGATTCGCTCGGTACATGTATATAGATACTACACAATCAATCAAAATAATTAGAATGATCTAATTTGATTGGTTGATGAGTAAAAATTAAGATAAGATTAAGGCTTGATTTGTGTCATGTGATCAATAATAACCAGGAAGGTTCCATGTGAAAACTTTCTTCACGTCTCCCCTTCTCATTAGTGTGATTAACTGCCTGACAGGAAGACATCAAGCTATTTATTCGTAATATCTACCACATGCACATCTTTGATGATCTTGGAATCATTTAATAACCTTTAAAGTGATGACTTAACAACGATGCTGATTGGATGAAAAATTCGTTTGGTCCGGCTTAGTCCAAAAAAAAAAAAAAATTCCTCCAGAGTTCATATGCACTAAGCACGCGGGACTAATGCGTCTTCCCCGTTCTAATTTTAGCGGTATAAATACCGCTAAAACGGGAATTTCCAATCAAGCATTGTAAACGAAATGTATTCGTTTGATGCTACCAAAATATAAACACAACCAAATATATGAATAAAATACTAATTAATTTTAAAAAAAACAACAACACACACACTCCTAGTGATGACGTGGCAGAATAGTAAACTTGATGACGTAGGACACTGACTGGTAGAAGTAGATAGATTATAAACACGAGTTCCCGGTATGTATCGTCTGCTTTGCGAGTTCGATAACATGGCGGATCAAGCAGCGACTTTTGATATGCGAGGTATTAATGAAATTAAACTGCGTTATATGGGACTCGGTCAACGAGGGCAATTTAGAAGAAAAGGTGTTGAACTTTTTACTTGATGTTGAAATGAAGCCGAGTCGCATTCCACCGTTCCTACGACATAACCAGTGTTCAACGTCTCCTCGAACGCAATGCAGCATACACCCATTCACAACTTGTTCTCTTCCTTTATATCTAATTCAGCTTTGAACCATTGCACCTTTAATTTGGCG
>NC_079164.1:45906418-45908918 GCF_947568905.1 Ostrea edulis
CCATGGATACCTATGTGACTTGGGATCCAGCAGAACTCAACTATTTTACCTTGTTTAGTTAAAAGATAGTACCGGTGTAAGATATCTAAAATATATGGATGATCAATATTCATGTTGTTTATTGATTGAAGACATGATAGAGAGTCTGAGAATAAAGTAAAATATTTGTCATTAGAAGATTGTATTCAAACGTAAGCTGAATAGCCTTTGCGTCGGCGGTATAAATTGTTGCTTCATTTGGAAGTCGTGCAGAGAAAACGTCGTTTGTGATTACTGCAGCAGTAGCGACTTTATTTTGGTCTTTTGAACCATCTGTATAGATATCAGTTGTAGTATGTTTGGATTGTTTTATTTCGGATAATTTTTGCTTGAAAATGGCGGAATTTGTTTCAGATTTTTTATATTCAGAAAGTGATGTGTCTACTTTGGGTTTTATTAGTTTCCATGGTGGTATTTCAGAAGGTGATGAAGGTTTTACGATGTCCAATGGTAAGTTAGAATCACATATATGTTTTTTAACTCGTAGACCGATTAATTTTATGCACTTCTTGTTTTGTCATGTAAATGTTCAAACTGCGGATGGAAGACGCAGTTAAATGCAGGATTGTCAAAGTTAGCTTTTAATTTAACAATATTGTAAGTTTTATTCTACGTAGATCGAGGGGTGGTTCGTTGGCCTTAACATACTAGTATAAACTATCTACAGGAGAGGTTCAGAAAGCTCCTGTGCAAAGTCGAAGTCCTTGATGGTGAACTGCATCGAGGGCTTTAATATAGGATGTTCTTGCAGCACCATATACTATACAGCCATAGCCTAGTTTAGACCGGATTAGAGAGCGATACAGATGTAGAAGAGTATTTTTATCTTCTTCCCATTTTGTGTTTGCAACAACTTTAATTATATCAAGAGCGTTTGTACATTTCTCTTTGAGCATTGCTGTATGAGGAATAAAAGAAAGTTTATTATAAAAAATGACACCTAAAAACTTGAACTCTTTTACGATTTTAATTGGAGTAGATATCTACCATCTAATTGTATGCATGCAGTTTTGGTTTTGGAAAATTTAAAACCATTTACATCAGCCCAATTTTGGATTTTGTTTAGACATAACTGTAGTTTTCGCTCAATGGAGTTCATGTTTTAGATCGACATATAAACCATGGAAGTCGTTTTTAAGAACATCAGATAGACTGTTTATTTTTAGACTAAATAATGTAACCGATAAAATACTTCCTTGTGGCACGCCCATTTCTTGTTCGAAATTGTCTGAAGATGTAGATCCTAGGCGAACATTGAAATGTCTATCACTTAAAAAATTCTTGATGAAGTTTGGTAAATGCCCTTTTAATGCCTATATTATGAAGATCTTTTAAGATATCGTATTTCCATGTGGTATCATATGCTTTTTCTAAATAAAACAATATAGAGACGGCATGCTCTTTGTCAACAAAGGCATCTCAGATATAGGTTTCAAGTCTTACTAACTGGTTGATTGTGCTTCGATTTTTCCTGAAACCGCATTGTATATCAGTTAGAATGTTACTGGTTTCGAGAAACCATACCAAGAGTTCATTGATCATCCGTTCCATGGTCACTGCATGAGGATATAGCACCGATCGGTATTTATCCAAGTATACTAAAAATAGAATCACCCAATAATGCAACGCGCCGATGCGGACAAACAATCGCAGTGATCGAGTAAACATGGATGAAGATGAAGAAAGGTGCCACAAAACATTACGCATTTGGAACATGCAATAGTGACTGAAGATACGCACATAGAAAAAAGATGGAGGTTTTTTTTCATCCGATTTCCCACTAAGCACAAACATTAAGAGAAATGTGCTCGTTGGGTCCAGGCATGTCGCAGGCAAAACTTCACCCTTGAGAACGTAAAAAAAGGACCCATATATCTGTAGTCTACACTTCGTCGGCGGAAAAGGACCAAGTAGTGAATACCCTGATACTGTCCCAGCAACCACAACTAAATCTGAAGTAAATTGATTAAACTTTTAATATTTTACTTAATACCAGATTAATGGAATCGGTAGAGGAAAAGAAGCTTTTACATATTTGTAAAATAATTTGCTGTTCTTTCTTATTTCTACTCGCTCCCTAAATTGATTTATCATTAATATATGTCCAAATGCCGAATGCTCTTGACATACGTTTTAGAAAGCTTGGTGTTAACACGTACCTCCACACGTGGTTTCCTGGCTATGGTAAGATAATGACCCCCTAGCGCAAACATCCTTGCATCAAAGGACCCCATTGGAAATAAGCTTTCGATGTTTCATGGGTTATCCTTGATATTTATGTATATTTGTTTGTATGTATGTATATACCGAATAAACATTTATTTTATCTATATAAGCTATTTAAAGTTTGGGAGTCCGATTTTATGTAAATACAAAATATAACCTTTTAAAATATTTTTAATCCACTTATTCATGAAAGATTTTTATCTCTATAACAAAAGCTATCAATTTCAATTGATCA
>NC_079164.1:45918918-45986418 GCF_947568905.1 Ostrea edulis
TTTACGTCCAAGACGTTTCTAACCTCCATTTTAAGAGAGCGTCGGAAGGACACTTTTAAAGACCTAGGTACGTTTGTTATCATAACTAGGCCCTGTAAAATACTTCAAAAATGAAGAACAATTATCAATACAAATCATTGATATATATGAAGTTGATGATCCCTAGTATTTATATATACAAACATATCGGCGGATCCAGGTCTCTTGTAATGTTGAGTACTATTCAAACCTATCCGGAATCCGAAAAATGGACGATTTTCTTCACCTTTTCTACCTGTTAGGAGAAAATTCCATGTGGCCACATGCATCGGCCACAAAAAGCAGTAAACTAGAGATAGGTTATCTTCAAAAGGGGTAATTGTGCATGTTTCGTTCTGGCCGTTGGCTGTGGACAATTTCTTTTTTTTTTTTTTTTTTTTTTTATCTAATCAGGCGTCTGATTTTGTCGTTTGTGCACAGGCGGATCGCCATGTAGCGCATATAAGAATATTAATCACAACTTAATGTACTTGTTATTGTTTTAGCGACCACAATGATATAATGTATTAATAATTACAATCTAAAAAATATCCGTTTATGAACAAATCCAGTTCGGGTCATTGAAATGCAAACAGCAACCGGACCGAATAAAATGCAATCTAAAAAATATCAGTTTATGAACAAATCCAGTTCGGGTCATTGAAATGCAAACAGCAACCGGACCGAATAAAATGCAGTACTAGGCCGGCTATGATGCACAGTTGTACACCAAATCTTGTCTTAATTTCTATAAATGTGTACAAATGAAATGTTCTTGTCGCTTATAAAATCATAAATATGCAATAATAATGCCAATATAAAGGTAAATTGGTTAATCCAACAGTTTAATACACATCATCTAAAAATAGTATTGAACCTTGTTTACATTGACAACGTACAGTACGGACTAAAAATCTTTGTATAAATAGATTTTAAATGAGCTGTTCCAAGCAAATCAGTTTTGAAACGTCATAGTGAAAAATGTGACGTCATTTTTGTATACTTTTAAAGAAAGACGTCATGATTACCAATCACAAGTAACTGTCCTATTTGATAGAATGTTCAAGTCTTCTCTTGGGTTCATGAATTACTGTTATAGCAACGTTTAGGCCTTACAACTATGTTAAAAAAAATAATAATAGCATCTATATATATTATGCATGATTACTATAGGATTAAACATTCTTTTTGAAGAATTTATCGATGTGTAAACTCCAGACATTTTACTCACAAACTGAATAAAAGTGCGAAGCACTTTTATGTTAAGTTTGTGAGTAAAATGTCCGGAGTTTACACATCGATAAATTCTTCAAAAAGAATGTTTGATTCTTAGAATTCTGTGGTAGTATCGGTCTATATTATCTCCATTTCATTATTTTCTACTTACTTGTCTACGTAAATTCCTATCTTCGTATTCGAGTTGTTTATTTCATGAAACAGGAAGAGAGTTATCTTATATTTTTAAACGTATTTTATTACAAAACTTCTCATTGGTTACTTCTAGATTTATTATCAAATCACATAACAGGTAACTTTTACTCTCATTCTTTTGTTAAGAATAGTATTTAAACCCGAGCACAACCGTGCTTGGGGCTTCTTCTGAGCCAAACCTTGTAACAAGGTAAATATCAGGAGTTGCCTCACCCTGTATTTTTGATTATTGTTTCTTTATTTTTCCTATTTAGTTATATTTTTCTCTCAAGCCACATTCATTCCCCGGGATTATTATTTTGGTATTTATCATATAATTGTTGAACTTTATTAAAGGTTTAAAACTTTATTTATTATTTTATTGCTAGCCTCACTCTAGGTGGACTCAAACTTACCTGGAAAAATCTAAAGGGTTGAATACTTTATATAACACCTATCATCATTAAAAAAAACCCACACACAACGCGAAGTAAAAAGAACATATCAATAGTAGTGGCAGAATGCCCAACTACTACAATTCCATTTGATTCACTTTATTAACAATTGCAAAAATTTGAATAGTTTCCCCGCATTATGTTATTTGTTTTCAGGTGTGTATGAATACATCGCGTTTTCGGATTTATTGATGTATAAACTCTTGTTCAGCTTTATTTTTGTCCAATCAAAACAATTGTAATAAATAACATTGGAATTATTATAGGATTAAACATTCTTTTTGAAGAATTTATCGATGTGTAAACTCCGGACATTTTACTCACAAACTGAATAAAAGTGCGAAGCACTTTTATGTTAAGTTTGTGAGTAAAATGTCCGGAGTTTACGCATCGATAAATTCTTCAAAAAGAATGTTTGATTCTTATAATTTCAATTCATTCACTTCATTAACAATTGCAAAAATTTTAATAGTTTCCCCGCACTATGTTATTTGTTTTCAGGCGTGTATGAATACATCGCGTTTTCGGATTTATTGATGTGTAAACTCTTGTTCAGCTTTATTTTTGTCCAATCAAAACACTTGTAATAAATAACATTGGAATTATTGGAAATTAACGTTAGAATCAAGATTTATAAATCTACTTGAAATATTATAAATCTATACTTGATGAGTACATAGATCTATACGGGTACGTAATATGGTAAAAAATTTTCAAACAATTATAAAATCCTTTTTTAAAAAAAAGGGGGGGGGGTAAAAATATATTATTTTCATTGATCATACTCCCAATATGGTTGGTAAAATGTGCGAATATCATAAATAAGCGGTGAGCTGAGAATCAATAATCCAAGTATTTCATTTTTAAAATATGAAATATGACAGAGAGAAAGATTTTCAAGTATCCATCATGACAATGGGAAAGAAAGACAGACAGATTCAGTGACACATAAACAGTGAGAAACTTTATCGAAATCGAAAGTGATAATTTCATTTTAGGATACCAGGTTTTGGTCTTAGATATTTCGGACAAGATCAAAAAAGCTCAATGTCTGATAAAAGTCTAAATTCAAATATTTTGGGGGAAGAGGGGGGTGTAAAAACTCCCGCAAGTTTCAGTCATCGAACATCATTGAGGAACCGGCTCCAGTTATCTTTTCATTAGAGGGCGCCACAGACAAACTCGGCCCTGAATCGGAATATCCACATGCTTTAGAAACATGTTTGGAACTTGCTGTTGTGCAATCTAATTAAAATCAGACCTTCTCCAGTGTAACGGTTAGATCGAACGACTATTTGACTGAAACTCAACATGGTAAAAATTACTTATCTTGAATTTTTGTTTATAATATATTGTCATGTACAAAGTAATGTTGATAAATAGTATTTTGTGTAGTAATTATTTTCAAATTTACTGAGAGAGAAAAAAACCGCTAATGGGACATGCAAAATAATCTGATAAGGTTATAAACACTGTCACTTGTAGAATCCCCGCTGACACTTGCAATAACTGGTCATTTATTATTACCCATTATTTCTTAACACCATAATGAAAAAGGGAAGATAAAGAACAGTGATAAATTTCATAACTACTATATAATCATAAAGCATGTCCAAAAGAATCTACCCTGTTGAGTGTTGATAATTTATGCAAACCTGCTAGCATGGGATACTGCATTTTGACATTGATGGCTACTTAGAACATTGTTTACAAATTTGACAACTTTCAGTTAAATCAATAAACAAATGTGATCCTTATATATATATATTAAGTTCATAATGATACAGATGTTTGTAGTTATGTTAGTTGCTACTCTGTGATAAGTTATACTGCAAGTTCTAAAGCATATTTTAGTATGTATAACCCTTACTAATTCAGTAATTGATTAAAAGCATCATTGATACAATTCATTAAATTTTAGGAACAACTCCTTTAAGTAAAAGATTAAAGAAAAGTGCAGTGCCAAGTATATTTTCTTGGGTTGAAGCAGTCAGCATTCACTTGAACGAGCCGACAGAGCCAAGTCCAGAGGCATTAAACGGAAACTAGCAGATGAATTTACATCAATATACTCAACAGATGAAGTAATTTATACATCAAGTGATGATTTGCAAGTATCTGAGGAAATTGTATCTAGTTCTACCCAAATTCTTGCTGAGGAAATTCAAATCCCTGTTCAGAAATCTGACGTTCAATTTTATGATGTACAGACACAAACTCCTCGATAACCCCCCCCCCCCCCCCCCCCCCATTGAGTATTGACAAATTTTCGAATGATGATGCTGGATTAAATTTTTATACTGGATTAGAAACTCTCACTAAATTCTACTTTGTTTTGAGAACCTTAGGACCAGCAGCACACAGTTTGAATTATATCTATCTCAAGGTTTCAAACATTAGTGTTCCAGACCAGTTTTTCTTAGTTCTCTGCAAGTTACGGCGCCATACAACAAATTTCGAACTTTCAAGATTATTCGGAGTTTCTGAAAAAACTGTCTAATATATTTTTTACATGGATCTTATTTATGAGTAAACAATGGCAGGAAATTGACATATGGCCATCGAAGTATCTTGTGAAATACTATTGTCCATCAGATTTTAAAATAAAGTTTCCGAACATCAGAGTGATAATAAATGGTGCAGAGTGTCCTATCAAAAGACCAAAGTTTCCAAAGCCACAACAAGCGACTTATTCTACGTATAAAAACCGAAATACTGTAAAAGTTCTAGTAGGGGCAACACCAGGTGGATTAACATCATACATTTCAACAGCATATGGGGGATCAACCAGTGACCGACAAATAGTGGAACGAAGTAAACTGTTGGAAATGTGCAACTCCGGAGATTCGATAATGGCGGACAAGGTTTTTAATGTGCAGGATATGTTTGTGCACAAAAACATTCAAATGAATACACCAACATTTTTCAAAAAGAAAAACAGAATGTCATGTGCTACGGTGATAGAGGACAGAACGATATCCAGCAAACGTGTGCACATTGAAAGAATTATTGGACTTGCCAAAACTTTCAAAATACTGACAGAATCTTTGAATAGCTCTGAAACAAAGCTTTCCTCAGAAATTATTTATGTCTGTTTTATGTTGTACAATTTTAAGAATTGCATAGTGCCGTCTTATGCATGAAAGGTAATTCACCAGTAAAAATTGATGTGATTAAAGAATAAACTTTTAGTTCATTTTTTCAACATTTATTCCATGTACATTTACCATCTTGAAAAACGTTTTCTCTAACAGAGCAGACTTAAAATATCTTTCATAAAATTCATTTAATTTTCTCTTCATCTCGTCAATGAATTTGTCATTCCTTTTAATTGTAAAGAATAAGAAATCTTTGAAAGTATACACAACAAATATACACTCCTTTTTCTGTGCACAGAAAAGTTGTCCTTGGACCTGGTAGTAATAATCATGGGATTCATTCAGATAAAATTTACTTTCAGACTGTTTAATATACGGGACAGTTTTTGATGAAATACAACTGTTCCTGACCACATATGGACATTTAACTTCAATCAAAGTGTCATCATCAATAATGCCATCTGGAGATGCTGCTAAATGGGGATATTCCAGACTAACGCAAATCCCGCTCTCATGTACTGTGCATCCAGAAATTTCCTGATCTTCTTCAAAGCTTCTTTTTCATATTTTCTTCCATGAAGAATAGGTTTGGCATTAATTTTTTGTCCTTTTGTTGTTAAGGTGTCTGCAAGTTTCATCCCATCTGTCCTGTCAGTTGCTTTGCATATTCTCCCAAACACGGAGGAATGTAAACGCTTGCAACGTTCCTCAAACCAAAGGTCATTGGCTGCGTGTATTGCTGTTTTTACCATTACTTGCCTTGCACTCTCCTCAGAAATTTCTGATACATTTATCAATTTCAAGTGAGTCTGGCTAAATGTATCTTTAAGATAATCATGGTCAAGATCATAAGCTCTCATATTTACAGGCTCAAACAACTGAAAAAACAGGGGTCCTACTAATACCACGGTAATTCAAGCACACATTTCTGAAATAAGACTGGTATCCCGGATTGCCTCTAAACTCCACTGAACGAGGGTCATAGTCATTGTTGCATACCTCATCACAACCTGGCATGTCCAGTTGTCTTGCTTTCAAAGGACTTCCTATATGTGGTTTAGCACGATGAAATGTTTGTAATTTCTGGGTACAAGTAAGTTCTGTTTTATAAGTCCCAAACTTCATAAAATCTGCACATGCAAAGAGTACAACACAGACATGTTTACAATGTGCATCTGGTCCCATACCTACCGTACATTCACATTGTGACTCCACAACACCCCTGTCCTCTCCAATCATAACGTCCACAACATACTTCACAGACCTCATCATTGAAGCTTTTACACTGCTTCTAACAAACCAATGTGAATCTGAAATGCCACCTTCACATACTGGATATATCCATCATTATACATATCTCTACCTTTAGTGTTGGATGTCTTATTAAACCTTGACAGGAAAGTGGAAATTTCTGTCTCACTGCATCCTGGAAAGCTCTTATTACAATGAAGGTCCCTGTAGAGTTGTGGATCGAGCGATATCATAATAAATTCAGGTCCAGAAATATCGGTCCTTGCACAATGTGCATTTCTTCTATAAGCTTCAAGTCTGTAATCAAATAATACTTATCAGGCGATCATTATAATGTAAAACATAGTGGCAATAATCAAATAATTATAACACTGTATCGTTTTATTCAATATAGAAATGTGTTTCTATTTAGCTGCAAACATGAAGCCATATAGCAACGATGTTGGAATTGCCGAGGAAATTCAAGTTAAGAGTTTAGCTCGGTAAATCTGCAAAAGTTTACAAGAATTCCTTTCTTATAACAGCTAGTTCCAATATACATTGTTATATTTTGATAATATCTATACACCATTGATAATTATTTACCGCGTTAATCATATTTTACTTGGATTAACATGAAAACATTGAATGTTTATTTACCTCTCTACAAGTTCCCACTCTCTTCCCGATTTCTTTGTTCCAAACTTTTCTAACTCGTTCCTAAGTTCAGGTATTGTCATATGACCACAACTGGATGCCATCGTAAGTAAAAGGTAGTGTTTGTGTTTTCCGAAATCGCATTCGAGAATGGTTGCTGATACATGTAACCCATCTTCTCAGCATATATCATTTTTTGTTCAGGGCCGGATTTGTCTGTTGCGCCCCCTATCAATACAAGATAAGATAACCGACTCCGGTTCCTCATTCTATTATAATGCATGAATAATATTGCAGCACAGCGAACAAGACTGAAGTGACCCATATGTTTAGAAATAACATTTATTACATTTTAATGAACATTTAAAGTGACATTTAAAAACTACATTTGTTAATAAACATTAGAAAATGTATATATTGTTATTCAGCTCTATTATTTTATTGCATGATAATCGATTGGGGTGAACATTCATCATATTAAGTTTTAAGGGGGAGGAGGTCTTGATGAAAACTATGTGAATTAAATGTTGTTGTTTTTTTTATCAAACAATAAACGTTTGATCTTGCCCTTAATGGTTTTTTTTTTCAATTGTTGATGTGCCGATACCCATTATTGTTGAATACCCAAATATGTCATCATTACCGATATTTATAAAACGTCCAACATTTCATAAATAGTGTGTGATTGTTTTTCTAATCAAAATTATTGTCGTAATGCTAGTGAATTATCCATGATATTTACTAAATAATATGGAAATATGACTACCATAAATCATAGATCGAGAAGTAGGTCAATAAGAAGGGCAGGTCTGTGCAAATGCTTTTATTATAATGAAATGAAAATTTGAGCATCTTTCTATCATCGTAAAATGAAGTTAAATGAATGAACAGTTTACTTCAAAGCTATGGCATGAAAAACTTTAGCTTGCTTTGTGATTTGATGATTATCTTCAGCGAAACAATATCTTGTTCATATTCTTATTCATTCATCTAATTCTGGGTCTTCTCGGGCATACTAAGCTAAAGAAATAGACAAATCTAAAGAGAAAAAGAAAAACGAGAGCGGTAGAGGAAGAAGAAGAAAAGAACATCCCGAGTTAAATACGTTATACATCTTATAATTACACTGTTTATCATTTCATATTTTAAAAATTAAACCCTAAATGTTGATTAAAAATTGACCCGTTGTTGGTAAATAAAAAAAAAATCAAGAAAAAATCACTGTATATTAATTCGGCCTCCTATATAGGAAAAATAATCGTCAAAAATCAGTTTGCTAAATTGATGTCAAATACCGCAGTCAGAAATGTCCTATGCTACCTGTCCCAACACCCTGCACGGAATTTTCTTTCTTTTTTTCTATCCGCAAACGTAACCAAATCCGCGTGTTTTTCACATGTGTGTAAACAGCCTGAGTGCACTCCAAGAAGTAGCATCAGTTACCAACATCAAATAGTTCCTTAGTAAACTACAATTACCCAGAATTTCCAAATCGGGATGCAAAAATTGAGAGAAAAGAATAAAAGGAAATCAATCTAATTAAAATTAGATCTTCCATCTGCTCCCCGGTTTTCGAAAACCGGGGAGCGGATGAAAGATCTAATTCTAATTAGATTGAAAAGCAAATGAGAAAATCGCGCATGTAAGAACAATTCTTTTGAATATGTGAAACTAAAATACACTAAGTTCATCTTGATTTTGATTGGACATTTACATGTACCGGTACCAGTGTGATTCCTTAATATCCACGGTATTACAAAGAGGAATTACACATTCTTTCAATTTTCTATTAAAAGAATTCAACTTGTTAAAGATACAAACGACATTTAAGGGAAACAGACATTATTTTAATTCCAGTCACTTTCCTTATAATGTATTTTTCACATGGGTAAAAGGGTATGACAAAATATGTAAATATCGATCAAATATGGAAGACCCGTGCAACGTACACCAAGCGCAAAAATATTTTTAAAAGAATTCATGAAAAATAAAAAAACAACCCACAAAACTGTTAACTATATGCATAGGTAATAGCTCACATTGATTCTCTTTGTGCCAAAATTCGCACATTTTCGCAATAATTGGTAATGATAGGTTACAGAAGCATCGTCTAGCCTAGTTCTTAATTCCACGGTTAAAACTAAACAGACTTATCTTTTATTTTGTAGATTTCTTTCTATTCCGTTTAGAGTCGGGCAATTTGAAGTAGTTCTTTTTTGCCTTCCAAAACGTTGTTCATAAACGTCGACGTCATGTGCGGTTTTTTGTTAGAAACAACGCTATATTTAACTAAAGCTTACAAGAAAACGACAAGAAACATAGGAAAAAATTAATGTGTTCTGACAATGGCATATTGTGGACATCTTATGTGCTTAATTTGATCAAATTTGTAGACAGGGCCGATTTTGCTTCCTAACGTACCTAGCTCTTAGAAAGTTGTTGAATATTTAGTAAGGATGGCAGATTACGGTTCATGGGACCTCACTGGGCTTAGAGACGAACTTAGAAAACGTAAAGCAAGACTCTTTGGGCGGGAGGCAGAGCACCTTTTAAAAGAGTTTCAGGTGCAGCCGAATTTTCTCTGTCATATCGATTAAAAAATTAACTTCAATACAATTGAACGTT
Source organism: Ostrea edulis (assembly GCF_947568905.1). Lineage (NCBI taxonomy): Eukaryota > Metazoa > Mollusca > Bivalvia > Ostreida > Ostreidae > Ostrea > Ostrea edulis. The sequence goes on from NC_079164.1 coordinate 45,928,412, forward strand.
TTTCACTATAAACTAATTATTGATTAAGTTTACATGCTTAAACCGTAGTTTATGTTGAATATATAATATACAATACATCATAATTCTTTATATTAAAGTGGTTGCACCCCCCCCCCCCCACCCTTTCGAGAATTAAGAATATCGATTATTAAATATATCCATATATCTCTGAATTTCTATTATTAAGCTGTTAAAATGTGTAGTATTAGTGAATGTATATGTATTTTACTTCTCTTTATAAAATAAATACACGATAGAGAAGGTATATACATACATATCTCAAAACCCTTAACTTCACATTTAACAGTTTATTTGCATGTTTTAACTTACGTCGATGAATTGATACGAGATGACGTCACTGTAGGTAAACAGTCCTTGTGATTAACTTTTTTAATACAGCCCATAGGGCAAGCGAGAGCATAAAAATTGGCAGGTCAAATACAATTTACTACTGTACCCCAAATGCCAGCTGTACAATAATGATTCAAAATTTCGAGCTTTTACATTTTAATTGGTTTAAACTATATTTATTGAATGAAACATTGCATGAAACATACAAACAGGTGCAAAATGAAACAGGATTCGGAAAGAAGTGCTAGCACTTATATAAATCCGTCTCCTATTTTACATTGATAAAATCATATATACTTTTATCAAAATTAATGTTTTTATGCCATAACGGCATAAAAACATTAATTTTGATAAAAGTATATATGATTCAAACTTTATTTTTAAAAATTTCAAAAATATCTTAATCCTATGAGATGAATTCTTCTTCTCGTTTGCGTCAACATTTGAAATAGGCTAGGACTGGTATTCCTTTCTTTGAGGTATTGGACTGTACTTCCGTGGGTCAGATGATCAGCATAACAAAATAACCATGATAATGCACACTTTGATAAGTTATGAAACTTTGACAATTTCATCGCATGTTTTGATTAATGCCATATGTATTGAAGAATCCAGATTCGTTTTCCCTAAAATTCAAACAATATTTTAGAACACTTTTTGAATTATAACAAAATTAATAATGAAAGTAGTGTTGAAATTAATTTACAATCCAGTCATCAAAAACGAAAACAAATTCTAGGAATATTCACTGCCTTACAGCTACAGTCTGATTATAGCCATTAGCCATCCCCTTATTACAGTCGTGTCGTCGTATCGAGTGACTCGGAGAGGTGGGGGCTGCTGTTAGCAACCGCGTTCATTCATATTTTGACGACCTTGGTTAACTCTTAAAATTTAATTTCAAATAAAAGCTTATATATATTTTTGTACCATATTCCGTTTATTTCCCCTGTGCAATTAGAGTCTAGCATATAATGCTATATATAAAAAAAGGGGGAGGGGTCGAATCATAGAATTATAAGATCATTGATGACTAGTACTGTATCACTAAGAATAACTAACATTTCAGCATATAACATTAATGCAGAATATTCCAATCTACAGAGAAAATGTTTAACCCACCGTAAATACTGCAACAAAGTCGTCATCTGTGAAGTCGGGCTGAAGACTGGTGTTTCTGGCGCACGACACTGCGTGGAACTTGAAACGATCTTTGTCGCTTTTACATTTGTTGACAATGAACCACTTGCTTTTTTTTAAAGCTTTATTTTTCGGGAAGCTTACCCCCGCCCCCTGTTTGCACAACAAAAAGCTTACGCTCTCTCATAAATCTATGTACACTGGAAGTCAACAAGGACGTAAACGGTTGGTTCTTTTTATGACTCGAAAAAATAAATCGAATTAGGCCTAAGTAGATATCCAGATACGTACATAGAGGAAATAAACTTTTTATATCCATCAGAAATTTAATCCAATAACTCATGTTTTTGGTACTAGGGCATTCACTTACAACATTGTGCAAAATAATTTACAAACCAGGTAGATATTTTTGTATCAGAAATGAGTCGTCTTTAGTCCTCACTATTTTGTATACAAGAGTTGCCAAAGTGATGCTTAATTTTCGCAACTTCTTTTTCTGAAGAGTTCCGAAATTTTCTAGTTCCGATATCCCGTATTGCAATAGTCACCCGAGTTTACTCAGGTGACCTCAAATATATGGACAGATCAGAGGGCTACATGTACATATCCACCCCTTATAAAAACCTTCGATTAAATAGATTAATGATTGATTAAATATTGTTTAACGTCCCTCTCGAGAAATTTCACTCACATGGAGACGTCAGATGTGTGTGGTGTATTCAGTTTATTGCAAATGCATCCGTGTGCCAATAACGGCCTAACAATCTGTATGAAACACGTCAAACAGCATCTGACCCAATTATAGGTTGTATTGACGAACTAGATCGTTATAACGACCATAGAATTTGCGAAATGCTGACTTCAATCAAGACTGTTGAAACCCCTGTACCATCAACTTGTTTGTCAGTAGCTTTCCTCGATTTAAAAACTGGCCATATGCAGAAGAGGCTCTTGCGTATCGAATCAGTTGAGAAATATAAACACTATATGCAGGTGATAATGGAATATTGCTACATAAATATGGGAAGTTAACGATGGAGAAGCTGAAATCACCCCGTTTGTCATACAGCTAAGTTGTAAGTTTGCCGTTAATGTCTACTTTCAATAAAATATCTAAGTATGAAGCAGAAGTCGACGATTCTGTGCTGTCTTTTATTTCGAGCTGACCGGGATATATCGAATCGAAATGTGAATGAAAGTTCTTACTGTTAATGGACAAAACGTTGTCGATATATCGAAATGTCGAATTGAAAGCCATAGGAAGAGATTTTTTCTTCTCGCATAGAAGTTTTTGAATAAATTCTGCTTCATATGAATATAGAAACAGGTGCTAACTTCTCCGTATACATGGTCATCATGTATCAAAAAAACGTCAGTTACGTAGTAAACCCTGAACTAGGAAGTCTAGACAGACGCAGGAGGACATTGTTTGAATATGTGATTAAGACGCTAAAGCATGCAACCAGTCCAGCGTCAGCCCACATAACAGAAATGCCTTGGGAGTTGGTATACATGTAGAGACCAGGAAACGTTTGTCTACCCTTTCAAAGGGCTATTGCAGCCGTATAAGGACAAAAAACCGGAGAGTGAGTGAAGTTCAGCACTAATACTGAATTTGTATTTTATGTTAAAATCAGTGTGCCAAGAACGGCCTAACAATTGGTAGGAAACAAGTCGGACATTTGATCCCATGATAAGTTGTATTGGCAAAATATCAAATTAGGTTCTATTGGCAAACTATCAAATTATTAAAGATGTTTTTATACTTCAGTTAAATTCTGGTCTCTATCCTTCAAGTTATGACCAACATGATATACCACTTTTATTGTCAATGATTGAAATCCATACTCCATGCAAAACTTGCATGTAATTTTTGCAATGTTATTCACAACTGAATACTTCTTTTGTGAATTTTTATTACCTGTTTTAATATAAAAATTTTCCAAAGGTTTAGTATTTTATTGCAAATTGTCTCTCAGCATATTCAACTTGGACATGAAATAAAGCATAGACCGTTCTTGGCACACTGATTTTGATAACTCTATTTACCTGATCAAGATGTAGGGCTCACGGCGGGAGTGATCGGTGGACAGGAGATGCTTACTCCTCCTAGGCATCTGATCCCATCTCTAGTATATCCAGGGTCCGTGTTTGCCCAACTCTCTGTTTTGTATTGATTATTATGAGATTGATCACTGTTCGTTATATTCGCCTTTCATGCATACAATTCAGTATTATTGTTTGTAAGATAGTTGAATTGGAAGTTTAAAATACTTAATAATATTTTTGTTCACGTGATAGGTCGGGTTCGAATCCTGGCCGTGACAGACCCGAGTCGTTCAATTAGGTAGCGACAGTTCCATCGCCAAACGCTTGGCATCAGGTGTGAATGTCATGGGCCCTCGGAGATGATCTAAAAAATGGATTATCCTTGTCACAGTAGGTGTGGCACGCTAAAGAACCCCCACTGTTCGATAGCTATAAGCGCCGAACATAGGCCTACATTTAAAGTCCTTCATCAGTCTTGGTGGCGTCTCCATGAATGAAAAATTCTCGAAAGAGACGTTAAATAAGATACAATCAACCAATCATCCTGAAACTTGACAAATGATTCTGTTTACTAGATATTGTTTTTAGATTCCACACAAGTACATGTTTATTATGATACTTTGGATGCATGTAGAACATTCGGCATCTTATATAATTCTGAATTAGACTGCAGCCGATGAAATGAGGGATTTATTGGTATAAACATTTTCTGATGGGAGTCATGCAACTGGCATGCTACTGACTTTACTGGGGCATGGATCTATTTCTTGGAAATGCTGGAATACGTGATGTGATGACTGAAAACAGATTTTCTAGGTTGTATCAGTTTTTGCACTTGAACGACAATCAGACAGCAGGACCAGAGGGAGATGAAAAGTATAACACGTTACATAACCTACGACCTCTCCTCGATGTGACAGCCAACACCAAGATACAATCCGAAAATGAACCAGACAATATTGTTGAGGCAATAGTGAAATACAAGGGTCGCTTCTACATTAAACAATATATGGCAGCTGGTAAGTAAAAATATGTAAAATAAAAATAAGATTTCCTAAAGAATATGGTAATCTTATATATTATCACTAGTTCAAACTTTATGTTATGAAAATACGGATGTATATTTAATTCCTGTTATAAAATTTAGAAATTTATTTCAAAATTAAGGATTACATGTATCTCCCTCATGCATAGCTCTTATCCTTAGACGAATTTGACTCCACTTTTTTGGCCCACTGTTTTCCCCTATAATAGCTCTAAAACTTCATTGTTATTTCAGATTTCAAACATTTCGCTTGAGAATCACTGAAGAGACATTATTTGTCGAAATGCGCATCTGATGCTTCAAAATTGGTACCGTATAAGTTTTACATGTATATGATGAATGGTTGGTTTTAGGAAAACCTATCAAAAGAGGCATGAAGGTGTGGATGAGATGCGACCCTTCCTCTGGTTACTGCCACCAGTTTAACCTCTAACATGGACAAGAACGATCCAAACAAAAGACTACAGCTTGGTCAGAAAGTCGTTAAACTTCAATGCAAGGACCTAAAGTGGAAGGGACTTGATGTCTATATGGACAATACTAGTCACTGAGCTATCGTGTTCAGGTTTAAAATTCTGAATCTATATCCTCTGATCAATTGGTTTAAAACAGAATACTTTTACGTGTAAGATTCTTTACTTCAATTCCTCTGGTGAGAATTCTAGATAGATTGATCTTGTTTAACGTCCCTCGAGAGAATTTTTCCACTCGTATAGAGACGTCATCAAGACCGGTGAAGGGCTGTAAAATTTTGGACCCTTGACGTCCACACCTGATGCCGAAGGAACTGTCCCTACCCGTTTTAAAGACATAGGTCTGTCAAGCCGGGATTCGAACCCCGATCTTCCACATGCGGGGCGAACGCTCTATCTCTAAACCACCTCGGCGGTATAACATTCGCCAACGTTGTCATGCCATCTGGGATACTCGTGTCCATACACATCTTCAACTATTGATTAAACCCCCCTGCGATCCGAAGAGTCAAATGATGTTTGTTGACATAGCAATGTTAGAAACTTGGCTACGTCAACAAACGAAATAATTTGAAGCTGCGAGCTTTTGGGTTGCAAGGGGCTTTAATGAATATTTGAATGTATGTTTAGAGACAAGTGTAGTAGGGAATACGTAAGGAATTCACCAGAAAGCAAAGAATTCATGATTATGTTCTTATTTACCAGTTCCACCGAACTTATTATTTTTTTTATATAAAATAAAAACATGTATATAGGATGAGCTCACCTGCGCAAGTGCCAAAGACTTAATCAATAATGCTCATATATACAAAGTAAATCTTCAGTTTTGACTTCAATCATATAAGAGAAGAGATGGGTCATATAAACCAACAATTCTTAAGTTACAGAATCTGTATGTAAAATATATTCATCAATATTGGGAGGGGTGGGGGAGGTGTAGTATGTTGCAAAGAAGCACCGAACTTTGAATAATTTGAAAACACCCAAATTTTTACCTTAGACGTGGCTACCTCATTCGTTGTACGGATTCAACCTATTAACCTGTAAACAATTTTAAATTGCCAGTCGATCTACCAATACCGAAAACACCCACCCAATTTCAAAACAAACACGTGTTTCCTGTAACGTTTATAAATCGATACTTATAAATTAACAAATTTTGCCTATAAACTCCGAAACGTTTGCTGCAGAGTTACTGCCTGCACCTTGTTCCATATGTGAGGTGAAGTTCGTAAGCTAAAATAGAATCTTATTTGATTAATAGATATCGTAAAACTCAAAATCACACGGCCTCTCACCTCTGCTCGGTGCGGGTTCGAATCCCGCTCGCGCCGGTAAGTGAGAAAGTTTCCCAGTTTACTTGCGGAAGGTCAGTGGTCTCATCGCAGGAGCATTGTATCTGGGTTCTCTTCCACCAATAAAAACTGGGCGCCACTATATAACTAAAAAATTGTTGAGTGTGGCGGAAAACATCAGTCAATCAATAAAATTAATTAAAAACCTACTTTCGTTTTCGGTAAATACCATGAAATAGCAAAAATGAGAGTACAGTGGCGGACATGCTTTGACGGATCAAAGCCAGTTCTAATTTTAATGACAACTTAAGATTATACGATATGAAGTAAATCCGCTGTTTATCGAACCTTGATTTTGATCTTACAGATGAAATAAGTTTCGATAATTTTTTATACGCTCGTATTTAGACGGGACGTATTATGGTACAGCGATGTCTGTACGTCCGTCCGTCCGTTTGGGGTTTTCTCTTACGTCCCTCTTGAGAATATTTCACTCATATGGAGACGTCACCAATGCCGGTGAAGGGCTGCACAATTTAGACCTATGCTCGGCGCTTAAGTCTATTGAGCAGGGAGGGATCTTTACCGTGCCACACCTGCTGTGACACTGGACCTCGGTTTTTTCGGTCTCATCCGATGGGTCGCCCCATTTAGTCGCCTCTTACGACAAGCAGGAGGGTACTGAGGACCTATTCTAACTCGGATCATCACGGGATATAATAGTTTTGACTAGGGCCATATTTATCATTTAATACAGAACTACATTGAGGACACCCCCCTCCAGAAACCAACGATCTGACACATCGATAAATTTTTAAATACGATATTCATCGGATATCATTGATGTTCTAAAAAAAAATTCGTGATTATAGCAGTCTTTGTTACGACTTTTTGTTATGATTTATGAACAGTTGCTGATATGTACAAAAACATTGATAAACACAAAAAAGTTTTTATTTTTGGTTGAACATGTTTTGTGATTACACAGATCTTGAAAGTAAGTAATAAGTCGAAAACTGTCCAATATGTCAGATATCGAATGGAATTTTATTTCATCTGCTTCTGATAAGTGATGATGCAATGAGGCATTATTAGACGAACAATTGAGAGACTAATTTCTAGGCCTATCTGTTGCGGTGTTTGTGTAATTTAGCTACTTTCTGTGTAAGAATCTGTTCTGATGGTGTTTTGAAGGCAAACTCATGTTGGATAGATCGGACAGTACCGAATACTTTGTTAACAATGTTGAATTACCACTCTCACAGCTTCCGCATTGGAGCAGCCACAACAGCGGCTTCATCCGGTTCTTATGAAATCCAGATTCAAAATATGGGGAGGTGGGAATCTTCTGCATGCAAAAAATATATCAGAATTCCAACTCTACAGTTATAAGACCTACTAAATGGCCTATGTAAATCCATAAACCAGCTAATCGCTTTACTTTGTTTTACTAGTTACCTGATCATGAAGTCGGAAGCTTCTGATCTTATATCATTAGTCACCCGATCATGACATCATGGCCTTCTGAATTTACTTTTTCTCGTTACCTGGTCATGAAGTCAGGGGCTTCTGATTTTATATTCACTACTTTAATACAAGCGTCTAGTACCCCACCCCCCACCCCTGTTTTAGTTTTGAAGTTATTGAAATGTCATATTTTAGCATGTACGAACATTTAATATGGTTGTCTATTACGGTGGTGGATGGGGCGGATCAAATCCCCTCCTTTTATTTCAGGGTTTTGATCGGTGGCAGATGACGCCCCACCTTTACCTTAACTTTTTGCGTTTATTGCTAAACAGAGCTGTGGGAGTATTTTAGCTAAATTCTGTATTATGGGTTCCGAACTTGTTCAGGTAGAAGTCCATTTTCAGCTATTAAAGATATCTGAAAAACTTTCGATTTAAATTTTCTAATTGAGAATGGAAATCGCATAATTCCAAACACTTTGTTATATAAGAAACAGTTCGGGTCCGTTTAACACCACGATACAGTGTTCAGTATCAAAAGCTAACTTAACGTGCAACTTGTATAAAGATACATAGATATTAACGGCAAACTATCAACTGAACTTCATGATAAACGGGATGATTTTAGCTTCTCCATCGTCAACTTCCCATATTTATGTAGCAATATTCCAATATCACCTGCACATGGTTTTTAAATCTCTCAACTGATTCGATACGCAAAAGCTTGTTCTGCATATGATCAGTTTTTAAACCGAGCCAGGCTACTGAAAAAAGTTGATGGTGCATGTTTCAACAGTCTCGCTTAAAGTCAGCATTTCGCAAAATTCTATGGTCGTTATAACGATATAGTTTGCCGATACAACCTATCGTTGTGTCAAATGCTGTCTGACGTGTTTCATACAGATTGTTAGGTCGTTCTTGGCACACTGAATTTGACTACGGATAACTCCGTTTACCTGATCAGGATATAGGGCTCACAGCGGGTGCTAGATCATACCGTAGAGACACCGCAGACCATGTTTTTAGACCTTGCCAGCTTTAACAAGAACATATCTTGAAAGGACCATGTCTACTTCATATCAAATCCAAACATAGAAATTTAAACCTCGTCTTACGTATCAAGAGTGAAATTTCATAAAGACCGTGTCTACAAACGTTCAGGACTTAGTCTTTTACTCTGGAACTCGGCAAATTCTCAATTACATGCTCTCTATACTTCATATCAAAATCGAACAACAATATCCAAAACATGAGCAGAAAGCCACTTTGGCACGAGCCGTGCAAAACAAAATATGCCTTGAGAGCCCTACAGACAACATTAATAAGAACTAACCAGTTATTTTCCAAATGCCAAGATTCAGAATTCGGATATCAAACACGGTTTGTGTTGTATGCACTTGCAAATCTATCCACAATATGAGGAGCCAGTGGCGGATTTTGAGGGGTTCACAGCCGCCCCCCCCCCCCTAAAATGTTCAAATTTAAGGTAAATCGCGGTATCTTGTTTCGGAAAATGTACTAAACGATAAATGAAGCAATAATTCCTTCCACTCCCGGAGAAATAAATGACAAAATCCTTTCATTTCTTGAATGTTCTTTGTCGGGAGGACTTAATTTTTCCCCAAACCCCTTAAAATTTGGATCATTTTATTAATTTCACCTTATTAAATTGACAGAAAATAGTACAAATGACTTAATAGGAGAAATATTTCAAGCCCTGTAAAATCCAGGAGCTTCGCCCCCTGGACCCCCATCAGGGCTTCGCCTTGCACCCACTGCCTCATAAAGTGGTGCCCCCCGTAACCACAATTCCTGGATCCGCCCCTGGGACCCCAAATACTATCAAAAAGTTCGAAAAATTCATTTGATTGATTTTGATTGTATCTTGCTTATCGTCTCTCGAGAATTTTTCACTCATTTGGAGACGTCACCAAGACCGGTGAATGGCTTCAAATTTAGGCCTTTGCTCGGCACTTACGGCCTTTGAGCGGTGAGGTTCTTTAGCGTGCCACACCTACTGCGACACGGGACATCCGTTTTTAAGGTCATCTCCGAGGACCGGTGACATTCACACCTGATGCCGAACGTTTGGCGATGGAACTGTCACTACATGTTTTAACGACTTAGGCCGGGATTCAAGAAGTTTGTCAATCGTTATAATCAGTAACCTTGGGTGAGTAGTCAGCTTTTGTATTGTCTTCCCTTGGAACATTACAAATTCAATACACTTTGTATTTGTGAAACACAAATGCCCTCGATAATGGCCAATTCCAAATAATAACTTTCATTCATATGTCGATTTGATATATCCCAGTGAGCTCGAAATATAGGACACCACAGAGTCGTAAACGTCTGCTTCATACCTAGATATTTTATTGAAAGTAGATATTAATGTCAAACTGACAACTCAACTGTATGACAAACGGGATGGTTTCAGCTTCTCCATCGTCAACTTCCCATATTTATAATAGGATTAAACATTCTTTTTGCGAAGCACTTTTATATTAAGTTTGTGAGTAAAATGTCCGGAGTTTACACATCGATAAATTCTTCAAAAAGAATGTTTGATTCTTATAATTCCAATTCATTCACTTTATCTACAAATTGCAAAAATTTGAATAGTTTCCCCGCACTATGTTATTTGTTTTCAGGCGTGTATGAATACATCGCGTTTTCGGATTTATTGATGTATAAACTCTTGTTCAGCTTTATATTTGTCCAATCAAAACAATTGTAATAAATAACATTGAAATTATGTAGCAATATTCCATTATCACTTGCATATGTTGTTTACATATCTCAACTGATTCGATATGCAAAGAGCTTGTTCTGCGTATGGTCAGTTTATAAATCGAAGAAAGCTACTGACAAACAAGTTGATGGTACAGGGGTTTCAACAGAGACGTCTCGATTGAAGTCTGGCGCATTTCGCAAATTCTATGGTCGCTATAACGATCTAGTTCGTCAATACAACCTATCATTGGGTCAAATGCTGTCTGACGTATTTCATACCGATTGTTAAGCCGTTCTCGGTAAACTGATTTCGACTGCAGATAACTCCGTTTACCTGATCAGGATGTAGGGCTCACGGCAGGTGTGACCAGTCAACAGGGGATGCTTACTCCTCCTAGGCACCTGATCCCACCTTTGATGTGTCCAGGGGTCCGTGTTTGCCCAACTATCTATTTTGTATTGCTTATAGGAGTTATGAGATTGATCACTTTTCGTTATCTTCACCTTGCATGGCCAAGGTCACAAGGACAAATATCTTAATACCAGTAGAAAGATCTTGTCACAAGAAATGCTCATGTGATATATCAAAGCTCGAGCACTTACTGTTCAACACGGGGCCTCGGTTTTTGCGGTCTCATCCGAAGGATCACCCCATTTAGTCGCCTTCTGCGACAAGCAAGGGGTAATGAGGACCTATTCTAACCCGGATCCCCACGGGATTTGAAAATACGATGAATGAAACAGACGCGGGTTGAAAAATCTATTAGTTTCTACCACTGACGAGGCAAACAAGTGCGTGGAAGCTTTGGAGAAGATTCATGTAGTATTAAATGTTTACCAGTGGCGGATCTAAAATTTGTCAAACGGGGACCTAATAGGCTGGGGACTCCAGGGTTCTGAGGCTTTTTAGGTTACTTTTATGGGTTAATCTAGTTATTCCTTATACATACAGTGTACAATAAATAACATTAACAAATAATCGATTTGTTTTACTTTATACACTAGTATGTAATATGTCAAATATTCTCGAGAGGGACGTTAAACAATATTTAATTAATCAATCAATGTATGTATTATGTCAAATCTTAAACTTTTGCTGTACTACCATTTTTCCCCTTGATCACAAAAAGGGAGAGGGGGTCCGTCTTGCCGCTGTTTACATTGCTGTACAGGTTATACCAATTCTGTTAGTGTATGAGCACATATTCCAGGGAACTTGTCGTAAGAGGACCTTAATGGGACGGTCCTTCGAATGAGACCGCAAAAACCGAGACCCCGTGTCACAGCAGGTGTGGCACAATAAAGATTCCCCCTGCTGTAATCACCGAGCATAGACCTAAACAGTGCAGTCCTTCACCGGCAGTGATGAAGGTTCCATATTGAGTGAAAAATTCTCAATCAATTTCGCATTCTTTATGGTAATTCTAAGATTCATCGCTGAGGATCCGGGTTAGAATAGGTCCTCAGTACCCCTTGCTTGTCGTAGAAGGCGACTAAATGGGGCGGTCCTTCGGATGAGACCGCCAAAACTGAGGCCCCGTGTCACAACAGGTGTGGCACGATAAAAGATCCCTCTCTGCTCAAAGGCCATAAGCGCCGAGCATAGGCCGAAATTTTGCAGCCCTTTACCGGCAGTGGCGACGTCTCCATATGAGTGAAATATTCTCGAGAGGGACGTAAAACAATATTCAATCAATCATCGCTGTTTGTTATCTTTAATTTGTCACTTTACATAGTTTTGATTATTACAAAGAATTTAATTAATACGTAATAGAATGTGTTGATGACATGCTGTGTTAGTAAAGATATTAGTTTCCCCCATTTGAAGAATTCTTGTTTTTAGAAAGGAAAAAAAGTCCACTAAGAAAAGGTGAAGATAACGAACAATGATCAATCTAATAATTCCCAAAAGGAGTACAAAATAGAGAGTTGAGGAAACACAAACCCAGAGGTGGGATGAGGTGCCTAGGAGGAGTAAACATTCCCTGTCGCCCGGTAACACTCGCCGTGATCCCTATATCTTGATCAGCCAAACATAGTAATCGGTAGTCAAAATTAATGTGTAAAGAATGGTGTAACAATAGGTATCAAACACGCCAGGTAGTATTTTAACCCAATGAATTCTAAAATCTATATATTGGTTGCCAAGTTATATTTCTGCAATCTATTATGTATGATTAACATCCACAATTTTAAACAAAATGATTTGAACGCATGATAGATTTGGTAACTTAAAACTTTCGTTTGAGAGCTAAAATTGCGACATTTCCTTTTATATGTCGATCGTGTATCAGGAAGAGTTGTCGAAACCATCCTTTAAAATCAAACTATGGAACCCGAGTAGATAGCTGAATGTACATCATACGATATGTATCTTTCATCAGTGTAACTCCAATTTGATTATATTAAAATAATTTGTCGCTTACAAAGGACCTTCATTGCTACGAGATTAAAAATCGTATTTGAAACTCAATAACTTTTTTGCGTAGCGAGTACTAAACATTGACAGTATCCAGCGTCATATCAAATTGGTTATGCATCGATCTTTGTGTTTCATTTTAATTGAAAAGCAAATGGAGATGCTTGATTACAGTTATACCGGGGAGTTAAATGAAACATTTTCCGAGAGCATTGTTCCTCCAATACTCCAAGGCTCTTTTGGAATTCTGGGAAACTTTCTTGCACTTTTCTTACTTTTTCATCATTCCAACGTCCATAGATGGGGAACATTTTATAAATATGTATTCGCTCTGGCCGTAACTGATGTCAATGGATTATTGTTGCACTACCCCGTGGCGATAGCTAGATATGCATCTGACTTTGAATTCGAGTTTCCGAAAAAATTTTGCTGTTTTGACGTATTCTTGTTTTCATTTTCTTTTCTATCATCTGCCATGATAGTATGTGCTATGTCGTGTGACAGGCTATTCGCAGTTAAATATCCCTTCATTTACAGATCTGGAAACCATAAAACTAAACGAATCTTATTTACGATTTGGATATTTTCAGCACTGGTTGCTTCTTTTCCATTACTCGGTTTTGGGTCTGTCCAGATGTACTATCCCGGAACTTGGTGTTTTATCAATTTTGCAAGCCTACGTCGTTTGGATAGAATCAACACGTACGTTTACTCAAGTCTGTGTTTATTAATTCTGTTAATTACTGCAATAACGAACACCGCTGTTATACACTCGATTTGTCAACATGACAGAACAGATATCATTTCATCAAATGAGTTTGAGAGAAGGAAGAGGAAGAATGATGAAACTTACATAGTAACGTTGATGCTGTCCATTGTAATTCTATCCAGCGTATGCTGGATTCCATTATTGGTAGGTACATGTATTTATAAAACATATAGCGATGGACATTTGTTTGCTAAAAGTTAAAGCATACACCACTACCCATGTGTATTATATGGTCACACGCAAAGTACGCGTGCATGAAGTTCAAATACTTACATTCTTTGATGTTTCAAGCTATCAAGATATTTTGCCCAAAAATAAAAAAAAAGGGAACATTACCAGGATTCTATGAAAGATTATCAAGTCAAAATGATTACTCTTAATGAAAATCTCTTAAATGAAGGGAGAACAGAAATATATTTACTCCGGTATCATTTAAACCTCAAGATCTATACAAAGTATAGTTCGACTCGAGCACAAGCTAAGAAGTCTTAGATATTAAAGACATTTTAAAATGCCAGTCACGTTGGGATATTTTTTTCCAGATTGTTTAAAGGTACACATGTTCCAATGTTTATGTTAGATTTAATAAAGATGTCAATTTTACGGTATTCCCTAAATAAAAAATCGAAACAAAAAATTATATCAAATATGCATACAAATACTACCGTTGAAGAGATTATATTCCCTAAATAAAAAATCGAAACAAAAAACTATATCAAATATGCATACAAATACTACCGTTGAAGAGATACATGTATAAATGAAAATAGTTTCAAAAGAAAATCTGTCTTTTACACTTTCTTTCCAAAACAAGCCGAATGCTGACCACGCACTGTTTCATTATATGTAGCATACCACGTGCTATTTCCCAGCAATTCTGTACGTATCTAACTACCTACTCTTTAGTGTTTTACACATGGTCTAGCATAATGAATGGAGTCTGACATATCCTTATTCCTATATTTACAATCGATGAACCTAATGTCAAAACTTCCCGAAGTCATTGTTTTCTTTCCGATCACGTGTGAATATCGAAGTAGGCGCACTCAATGTATTGTAAAAATATGGCCAATCGAAGAATTTGTCGAGAATAAACTACACATTTCGACATATTCCTTTCATTAGGAATGAAATCAAATAGTTTACGTTGCAAAGTTAAGATAACGAACAGTGATCAATCCCCCTAATTCCTATATAGAATGCAAATCAAGAGTAGGACAAACACGGACCCCTGTGTCAATATATACTGAAATGGGTGCCTAAGTCCTACTGGCCATATTCAAGTTAATATCTTAGAATGCTTTAAGTTACGAGCTCCAGACGTGAGAGGCGTGTGTCTTTCGGGTATTACACTTTCAATGGGACGAGTTTAGGTTTTTTGAAAAAAATATTTTTCATTTTTTATGTTAAATATTGATAATATAACTCATTTAATGTTGACAACCAAAATTGGAATCTTCTGAATTCGAATACAAGGATAAGAGCAGTATTTTAGCCTTAACTCTGCTATGTAAACAAAGACTTATGTTTACAAACAAACCAGTGAAATTTGAAGCATCTTAATTTTGTACATTCATCAATTCAACTTTCAAATGACACATTTGCTGTCATCTCGCCCAAACAAAACTATATTTTAGCTACGTTTGATTTCAAGTAAAAAGATAAGCACAGTTTGAATTGAAACAATGTCATTTATTAACTAAATGACATTACAACTAATGCAGTATAATACGTTTTGTAAGGAGAGTTCCAAAACACTCCATGAGAGAGACAACTTAATGCATTTTGTAAAACATTACAAACTATACACGCTCAGAAAAAAACCCATTTGACTAGTTCAATGATTAATGCAAAATCAAAGGTGGGAATCACTAAAGCATGACACATTTTACCTAAAGTATACTTGAAATGTGATATATATAGTAAATGTGGATCGATATCCAATTATTTTGAAAATTTCGTTAACAATAACACATCTTAATCTGAGTCGTTAAAACAGGTAGTGACAGGGGTACCTGTAAAATGCGAAACGAAATCTACCGAAACGAAACGAAACCCACCAAAACGAAACGAAACCTAACGAAACGAAACAGATTGTATAATCGAACTCTTTTAATTATAATAATTAAAAATGGTATCTTAGGCCCCTGTTAAAGTTTACACATAAATAAAATTCGCCTCCCCTTTGAAGTAGGCTTTCGGCTTGACTGATACCAAGTTTTAAAAGTTGGAAGGGGGGGGGGGGTAAGCACAAAGTACATAAATACCATGTGCAATTAGCTTCGGATCCATAAATTTCAGAACGGAAGGTTACAGTCTCACAGGTCAGAGGTCTGGGGAAACACACTAAACGAGGGATGGGGTCGTCGGCGTTGGATCCGCTTTTGGACATAAATACATGTTTCAGTATTTTTTGCTCTAAAGACAAATATATGTATACATGTGGATATTGTATATTTGTATGTAGTATATCAAACGGTGGGTTCTGAATATGTCCTCCCGTTCTCTTTGTGATTTATGCTTAAAATTCCCTTGTTCATAAGCCTTTTCAGTTTACAAAATGCCGACCTTCTCCTAATATTATTGCATTAAAAAAATCCGTTTTCTGTCCCGTTTTCAATTCCCCGTCTTAGCAACACCCCAAATGTATTATAGAGTTTTTCCATTATTGAAAGTACTCGCACCTCAGCAGTTAGAGATAAAATCAGAGGTAAAGAGTTCCTGCTTTCAATTTTCTCAGACACCAGCTTCTCCAAACAATGTATCTATGCCCAAAGGCGGATCCAACGTCGGCGATCCCACCCCTCGTATAGTGTGTTTCCCCAGATCTCTGAGACTGTAACCCTCGGTTCTGAAATTTATGGATCCGAAACTAATTGTACATGGCATTTAATCAACTACGGATATGTACGTTGTGCCCCCCCCCCCCTTTCCAGCTTTTAAAACTTTGTAACAGTCAAGCCGAAAGCCTACATCAAAGGGGAGGCGAATTTTATTTATATGTGGTAACTTTCACAGGGGCCTAAGATACAATTTTTAATTATTATAATTAAAAGAGTTCGGTAATACAATCTGTTAGGTTTCGGTGGGTTTCGTTTCGTTTCGGTAGATTTCGTTTCGCACTTTACAGGTACCCGTAGTGACAGTTGAAAGTCACGGGTCCTCGGAGATGACCTTAAAAAACGGATGCCCCGTGTCACAGTAGGTGTGGCACGCTAAATGGCCGTAAGCGCCGAGCATAGGCCTAAATTTGAAGCCCTTCATCGGTCTTGGTGACGTCTCCATATGAGTGAAAAATTCTCGAGTGAGACGTTAAGCAAGATACAATCCATCAATCAATCAAAACAAATAATAGACTCTCTGCGATGATATTCTGTCATGATATTACATGTAAGACTAAATTTTGATGATTTAAATTGAAAAACAAAAAATGGGGGGGGGGGGGGGGGGGGTCGTGAATCAGTCCACGTACGGAGTTTGTGTGTCATGGTAAGCATTGACACGATAAGGAACGCTCACTGCTACTGTCTTAGGAGACGGACTAGTAAGTTGTTAGACTTGTTCCCAATCCTTTTGATATATTCAATAAAATGTTCAAAACATACGATCTTGAGCACCATACATACATTGTAGGCCACATATGAATGTGGCACTTCATATCTACTGCGGGCGATATCCCAATCTGAGTGAAAATTCTTAAACCAACAAACAAGGATTGGAAGCTTTCTTTGTAATTTATTTCACGGTATTTTTATTTTACTGTAAATTCTTCTACTCCCCCGCCAAATAAAAAAAACGGGGGAAAATAACACTGCAGAGACAGACTTGACCTCTTCGTGTTACAAAACTGGTTGAAACCGATATTGAGTAGGCATACGCAGCGGTCGTAAATTTCAAAAGATGAAAGTATTATTTTAAAGAAAATGTAAATACGTGTATGAGCATTGTATATGCCGTATTAAACAGTAGTTTTTCGATGTTGATACAGTGTGTATCTATTTTATGTTTTCCTCCCTAAACATCTCTATGAGTCTACTCTGCTATGATGTTTGTTAAGTTTTACTAAATATGCACGAAGTCAGATTGTGTTGAAATTAGCACTTATTACAAATGCCAAACAAAATCACGATATTTAAAATATAAATGCCACACTTGTTGGTATTCAAGTAACATTTACAATATACTTTGTTAAGTAATAAGATCGGACAATTTTAACAAAGAGAAAACGGTGATTTTGTCATTCATATTTATGAGGAACTGACTTTATGATAGATGTGCGGGGGGGGGGGGGGGGGCATTAGGAGGAAGATTTCCTTTACATGTAGTCGTTTTAAATATGATTTGATATTAAAGTAATTCCACCCTCCTGTGATGTCATAAGATTTTGCAAAATCAATGATTTATTTAGATTCATGCATGATAGGAACATAAATTGTGTTGGGAGTATTTTCCGATACTTATTGTAAAAACTCTTGTTAAAAATAAACTGTTTCAAAAGTCTATGTTATGGATGAATAACCAATGATACGTTACCAAATATTGAATCCAAGGTCATTAACTCTGTTTCTATTGATTTGGGCCTCCGTGACCGAGTGGTTAGAGCATCGCGCTCAAAATCACACGGCCTCTCACCTCTGGTGGGCGTGGGTTCGAATCCCGCTCGCGCCAGTAAGCAAGAAAGTTTTCCAGTTTACTTTCGGAAGATTGGTGGTCTCTTCCCAAGTACATTGTATCTGGGTTCTCTCTTCCACCAATAAAAACTGGGCACCACCAGATAACTTAAAAATTGTTGAGTGTGGCGGAAAACATCAATCATTAATCAAGATATCCTTTATTTTGTTTTTACATACAATTTGTATATTTTTGTGAAGATATAGTTCCATGAAATTGTTATGAATGCTACTATATCGTCATAACCAGTTTTTATGAAATTTTGATAATACTGTTCAAGGAAAATAGCAATTTTCTGACGGTGATATATGATTCTGTTTATGTACGTCTCTCATTTTAAAAAGTGTGATGACCTATGTATTTTATTTGATAATTTGTTAGTTTTAACTCTAATGAATGGAAATAAATACACTTTTCAAACTTGTATCAGATAAAACTGCGAGTGTGGAGTCACCTTAACATGAAATTGAACCCGCCCCCCCTCACACGTTCTTCGCTCATAATGATTCTCCCTACCCCATTCCTCGTTTGACGTGTTCCGCCAAAAGCGTCGCCATAATTATTCAGCCCGTGATGTTAAATATTCATAAATATTTCGGGGGCGTTGATTATCCGACTCGGAAAATAAATAGGGAACAAGATTACTACACGTAGCTATGTCCACCACCGCCACAAGTTGAAGCACAAAAGTCCCAAAGCTCCTGTAAAATTTTTCGAATCAAAATGATGGCGCCATATGATCAACTATATATAATGACTAACAATCCTACAAAATTTGAACAAAATCCGTACAGCGGTCTCAGAGGAGTTGCATCCACAGTGTTCCTATAGTGTAGCATGTACAAGTTCAACAAAGTCCCATAACTCTTTGTAATATTTGTCAAATTAAAATGGAGGCGCAATGTGATCAAGTATCCTACAAGATTTGAATAAAATCCGTTGAGCAGTTTTGGAGGAGTTGTATCCACAAAATGTTTCTATAGTGTAGCATGTACAAATTCAACAAAGTCCCATAACTCCTGTACAATTTGACGAATCAAAATGGCGGTGCAATATGATCAACTACATATATATGGTGACCAACAATCCTACAAAATTTGAACAAAATCCTTTGGGCGGTTTCAGAGGGGTTGCGTCTACAAAATCAAGTGGGACGGACACCGGTATTTCTATGTCCTCTGCGTTGCGGTGGGGGACAATAACGTTTTTATCCAATCGAGTTTAATTGTATAAATTATATACATAGCTTGGTGAAAAACATATATAATTTTATTCCTATGTCAGAATATAAGTAGTCATTGAGTAATTACTTACAGTTTAGCCCACCATAGAATACCTGTAATTGTTCAACTTCACAAACATCACTTAAAATATTTAAGTTAATTATTCATGTTTATGTGAAGTCAATATCGTATACATTTTGTTTTAAATAACCCAGCAGGTCAATCATATTATTATGTTGTTTTCTCAATTTCTCGCTATCTGCAATATTTATAACTTTAATTGCCCCGATTATGAATGCCTCATATGTTTAATATACTTGTGTACAACAAAAATCTTTGTCAAACTATTGAAATATGTTGTTGAAGGTATATATTGATCTACATGCATGAGTATTCCTGTTTGTTGAGAAATTTGTATAACTTAATCCCTGCACCAGATACTGGTTAATATATGTCTGTAATTGATAAAATCTGTTTGATGAAAGAAAGTAATTTTCCATCACAACATCTCACATCCTTTAACGTCAGGAACATAATTTTATTGTCCCATAAAGTAGAATTAAGAATTGAACACATGGAATGAAGATTATGAATTATTTTCTCAGTGTTAATAATATAACTGCGATAGTATGCAAATTTGTTTATAAAATAAATTGAAGATCAAAGTATTTCAAATAAATTGAAGATCAAAGTATTTCAAACAGATTTTGAGCAAATTGTGCTCTTTCAGAATCATGCTTTGGTCAAATGACGTGTTTACATGCGGTATGCGGCAGTAAATTCCGCGCGGACCTGTAACGAAACCGAGCAGGATGGTTTTGTGTGCCCGAACGATCTTTCAAAAATTATCTTGCCCACTAATATTTTTGTCGCAATATGCAATCCTCTTCTCCTTTTGCCTGATCAGTGGCGTCATCACATACATATGACTGAAATGATGAAATTTGTAGACATGGATGAACGATTGATTGATTGTATCTTGCTTAACGTCTCTCACGAGAATTTTTCACTCATATGGAGACGTCATCAATACCGGTGAATATCCATACTCGGCACTTACGGCCTTTGAGCAGTGTGGGTTCTTTAGCGTGCCACACTGGACATCCGTTGTTAAGGTCATCTCCGAGGACCCGTGACATTCACGCCTGATGCCGAGAGTTTGGCGATAGATCTGCCACTATCCGTTTTAACGACTTAGGTCTGTCGCGGCCGGGATTAGAACCCCAGCCTTCCGCATGCGGGGCGAACGCTCTAACCTCTAGGCCAGAACCGGCCGTCAGTTTTATTATGGTTTAATGAAGGGCATCATACAGGCGCATGCTGACGTTAGGTCTTAAAATAAGGGGAAACACGTTCTGTTGATTGTAGTAAACTGTAAAGACTGATTATCACTTGCATGTTGTACTTCGATCAAACTCAGAAAATAAAATCGTTCTCTGTAACTGGAGGAGAAAGAGAGTGATGGGGCATTCTGGCTGCTGTTTCTTAGTAATGCAGCAGCACGTAAGACATTCATGGAATGAAATTGTCCCCGAGGGTATCTACAGCCCAGTAGCTAAGTACTTCGTTACTAGCTTGAAAATACGGATGTATATTTAATTGCTCTGATAAAATTTAGAAATTCATTTCAAAATTAAGGATTATTTCCCTCATGCATAGCTCTTATCCTTACACGAATTTGACTCCAATTTTTGGCACTCTGTTTTTCCCTAAAATAGCTCTTAGGGTCTAAAAGTTTACTGTTATTTCGGATTTCAAAAATTTCGGTTGAGCATCACTGAAGAGACATTATTTGTCGAAATGCGCATCTGGTGCATCAAAATTGGTACCGTATAAGTTTTACATTGCCCTATGTGCAGAACAATTCTTCTCTATTAAGAAGACAATTAAGTCACCCTCGTACTATAGTTCGACTGCATCTTCAGAAAATGAAACTGTGCAAGACAACTCATTTTTTATATACTCGTGGGGAAGGGGGTCTACATTTTGAAAAGCATATAGTCAGTTTGATATCTGGAAATGTTTCTGGACGCATTTTCTGCTACAGTTTAAATTGAATTGAAACTTGACAGGGAATGTCTACGTGTGCGAGGCACTTTCGGGGTTTTATCTGAGGGTATTTTTTGTTTATGGCTGTGTCGCATCTTCTGTTACCTTTTAAACTGGATCGGCAAGAAATTTGACAGACATTTTTGGGATGGCCTGGGAAGAACAGGCATACAGATGGCATTTGGGAAGACATATAAAAAGTGAAGATAACGAACAGTGATCAATTTCATTATTTATATAAATACAATATTGAAAGTAACCCTGGTAACAGCAGATGCCTAGGAGTAAGCATCCTTGTTGACCGTCATACCTGCTGTGAACCCTCTACCTTGTTGACTGGTCACACCTGCTGTGAAACCTCTATCTTGTTGACCGGTCACACCTGCTATGAACCCTCTATCTTGTTGACTGGTCACACCTGCTGTGAACCCTCTATCTTGTTGACCGGTCACACCTGCTGTGAACCCTCTATCTTGTTGACTGGTCACACCTGCTGTGAACCCTCTATCTTGTTGACCGGTCACACCTGCTATGAACCCTCTATCTTGTTGACTGCTCATACCTGCTATGAACCCTCTATCTTGTTGACCGGTCATACCTGCTGTGAACCCTCTATCTTGTTGACTGGTTACACCTGCTGTGAGCCCTCTATCTTGTTGACCGGTCATACCTGCTGTGAACCCTCTATCTTGTTGACTGGTCACACCTGCTGTGAACCCTCTATCTTGTTGACCAGTCCTACCTGCTGTGAACCCTCTATCTTGTTGACTGGTCACACCTGCTGTGAACCCTCTATCTTGTTGACTGGTCACACCTGCTGTGAACCCTCTATCTTGTTGACCGGTCATACCTGCTATGAACCCTGCTGTGAACCCTCTATCTTGTTGACCGGTCACACCTGCTGTGAACCCTCTATCTTGTTGATCGGTCCTACCTGCTATGAACCCTCTATCTTGTTGACCGGTCATACCTGCTATGAACCCTCTATCTTGTTGACCAGTCATACCTGCTATGAACCCTCTATCTTGTTGACTGGTCACACCTGCTGTGAACCCTCTTATCTTGTTGAACGGTCACACCTGCAGTGAGGCCTCTACTATGTTGACTTGGTTTGAAATACGTCAGATATCATGCTACTTAATGACACGTTGATAATAGCGACTATATGATTTGCAAAATGTTGATGTTAAACAAGACTGTTGAATCCCCTTATTAGTCCCCTACCGACAAAGTCGAGGGGACTTTAGGTTTGCGCTCCGTCCGTCAGTACAGTTTTCCGCACCTTTTTTCTCTGTTCTTGCAGATATTCATTTTATATTTGGTATGTAGCTTTGCCATAACAAGTTACAGATCAAGTTCGAATTTCGTCTTGGTCCGTTGATTTTTCACTTAGTTATGGCCCTTGGACTTCAAAAAAATAACACGAATTATCAGTTTTGCAGACTTTTTTTGGTTGTAGTTTCAGATATTCATTTTATATTTGGTACATTGCTTTGCCATAACAACTTATAGATCAAGTTTGAATTTGGTCCCGGTCCGTTGATTGTTTACTTAGTTATGGCCCTTGGACTTAAAAAATAGCACGAATTATCAGTTTTGCGGACTTTTTTTGGTTGTGCTTGCAGATATTCATTTGATATTTGGTACATTTCTTTGCCATAACAAGTTACAGATCATGTTCGAATTTCATCTCGGTGCGTAGATTTTCCATTAAGTTATGACCCTTGGACTTAGAAAAATAGCATGAATTATCAGTTTTCCGGACTTTTTTTTTTTGGTTGTGTTTGCAGATATTCATTCGATATTTGGTACATTGCTTTGCCATAACAAGTTACAGATCAAGTTCGAATTTCATCTCGATGCGTAGATTTTCCATTAAGTCATGGCCCTTGGACTTAGAAAAATAGCATGAATTGTTAGTTTACATCCAAGTTTCTTATCTCTGTAGATAAGAGTACTACACTCATTAAAAGTTCTAGCATAGTAATACAACAATATAGCTAAATTATCCATCATCATCTACATGTCACAGTTTATTGACTTGGTTAAAGACCTAAACCTAATTATGAATTTGTCTTTTTTCCTGGTCTAGTCTCTACTCGAATAGTAGTTGATTTCCAACCATTCCTATCCTGGTTCCCCAATTTTCCCTTTTACAATAACTTACATAATGAACTTCGAATATTGTTGTGGTACAGTAATTTTTGCAATTGGTAGGGGACTATGTATTGCCATGCAATACTCTCAGAATTCTTGTTTTTGGTAGAGGTTCACATGCTCTTCATAACAATACATATATTAATATTTCTACACAGAAATGAAAAAGACAATTTTCAAGATTAATTATATTTTTTGTTATTTGCACATTTGGGCACCACCATAAAACCTGAAATGGCCGAGGGTAGTGAAAACCGAGGCCCTTTGTCACAGCAGGTGTGGCACGATAAAGATCCCTCCCTGCTCAAAGGCAGTAAGTGCTGAGAATAGGTCTACATTTTGCAGTCCTTGGGAGTAGTGATAATTTTTCACTAGTTCTCAGGTGACGGATAAGGCCTGTGGAGCTCTTGTTTAACTGACTTCAGCACTTCAATCCTTGATGGACGAGAACTTTTGGCAGTTTACTAGTATTTCTAATCTAAATACTAGATTCATATTATTTAGATTGATTGATTGTTTTGCTGTTTTCCGCCACACTCAACAATTCTTCAGTTGTCTGGTGGCACCCAGTTTTTATTGGTGGAAGAGAGAACCCAGATACAATGTACCTGGGAAGAGACCACCGACCTTTTGAAAGTAAACTGGGAAACTTTTTCACTTACCGGCACGAGCAGGATTCAAACAGGTGAGAGGCCGTGTGATTTTGAGCGCGATGCTCTAACCACTCGGCCCCCCATTTAAATTGATAATGAGATAACCTTTTAATTACATTCAAACATAAATTCTCTGTTAGCCTTTTATTATGAAATGTCTGTTAATTCCCCTCACTAGGATCATTAACTTCACCTTCAGTTTGATACAGTTTTTTCCTGCTGTATATCTTCAGTTTTGATACTAATCCACAGGGTACCGGTTCATGTACGAACTAATGTCGTTCTTGGCATACTGATTTTGACTACGGATAACTCTGTTTACCTGATCAGGCTATAGGGCTCGCGGCGGGTGTGACCGGTCAACAGGGAATGCTTACTCCTCCTAGGCACCTGATCCCACCTCCGGTGTGTACAGGATTCTGTGTTTGCCCAACTCTCTATTTTGTATTGCTTACAGGAGTTATGAGATTGATCACTGTTCGTTATCTTCACTTTTCACATATTGATCCTAAGTAAGACAAACCTATACACACCGGACTCGTTCGCATTAAAATTTGATGTGATACATATATGTATAGTTTACCAAGTGTAGAACTGAAATGAAATTCAAGTTCTAATATATCTAGTTAGATTAAAAGCAACTTCGATTTAAAAAGGCTTTGTTAGGGGAAAATTGTTGATTTTTAAAAATCTATTTCAATGGGGGGGGGGGGGGGGGGGGGGGGGGGGGGGGGGGGGGGGAGTTTACAAACATCTTATTCAATTTGTTGGAAAGGCTCATAAAATATTTTCTTAAGATGACAGTTAGAATAAAGTACTAAAAGTTGAAATGGGTTAAATTAAAATTCAAGTCTTTTTCAGTGTTATATTTATTTAGTGAAACAACATACTGTCACAATTGGGGGAGGGTTGGTCAGAAAATTATTTTTACAAACATCTTATTCAATTTGTTGGAAAGGCTCATAAAATATTTTCTTAAGATGACAGTTAGAATAAAGTACTAAAAGTTGAAATGGGTTAAATTAAAATTCAAGTCTTTTTCAGTGTTATATTTATTTAGTGAAACAACATACTGTCACAATTGGGGGAGGGTTGGTCAGAAAATTATTTTAAAAAGCGGGGTAAAGGAGGCGATACCCACAGGCGCTAGCTTAATTTTTTTTCACATTAAGTTATAATGGTTGTTGGTTAGTTGTATAATGTTTAACGGCCCGTTCGAGAATTATTAACTCATATGGGGACGTCACCATTGCCGGTAAAGGGCTGCAAAAATTGGACCTATACTCGGGCCTTACTGCTTTTCAAATTGAATATTTTGTTGGGTATTTTATGTTCATTATAACTATGCGCACAGTTCAGCATTAAAGAATATATCTTTATGTTACTATCAGTATTCCATAATATCAGCCGTATAAGATACAGTAGGGGAAGAAAAGTTTTTGGGGGGGAAATGCTGTTACGTGTCCAACACAAGAGAAGCAACTCGTACGAAAAACCATCTTGACAGCTGGTCTACTAGAATAAAGAAACAATGACTTACCTCAGTATTTAGTTAGGTGACCCTTCATTCGGATGACTTGCTTGATTCTCCGGGGAACAGAATTATAAAGGTTTCTGACATAATTTAAGTTAATGTCCTGCCATATCCTGAACGTGTGTTGAAAAAGTTCGTCGGCGGAATTTATATTATGCATCTGTGATTTAAGTTTTCTTTTAATACAGTATATAACCAAACAATTTCAATAATATTTAAGTCCGGAGACTGTTCAGGCCAGCTCATGTTTTTTATTCGATTTCTGGCAATGAATCCCTGTGTCAAACGAGATCGATGTACTGGGGCATTATCGTCTTGGAAAAGGTAACTTCCGTTTGGAAAATGACGCACAATAACTGGCCAAAGGTTTGTATCCAATATATCAATGTATTTTGCTGAATTTATATTCCCTTCAACTCGACATAATGTTCCAACTCCGTTGAAACACAAGCATCCCCAAACCATAATGCTTAACTTTCGACCATTTTGTTGCGGTACTAGATCGGGTCTCTAACTCTCCCCGGCTTTCTTCCACACATAAACACGGTTGTTTTCACCCACACATATCTGAGATTCGTCACTAAAATCACTTTAGACCACTGATTTTGTACATCCCACCACCTCTTCTCTCTACACCATGACAAGCTTTTCTTCCTGTTGACATTTTTCACCACAACTTTCTTCTTATACACACCTCTGTAGAAGCCATTTTCTCTTAAGTCGACGTTTGATAGTCTTCTGAGACACTGATGCTGGTCTGTTTTCATTAAATTGTGCTGTAATGTCTCTTAGTGGAGCCCGCCGATCTTTGTTTACGATTCTCTGGAGCCTCCGATATTCCCGATCGTCAATGGAACGAGGTCGGGCCGATCTTGATATATTTTCTACCGGTCCAGTGTTTTGAAATTTACGGACAACTCGATATACCGAAGCCAAAGATCTGTTGACACTGTTAGCAATCGCTGGTATTTTTTCTCCGTTCGAATGTATCTCTATAATAACTTGCTTCAAGGGTTGTAAAATTTCTTGACGCTTCGTCTCCATTTTGTTACCGAGATATTATGTTAACAAAACTATGAGCAGATGATAAAACATACGTAATGTCACACGTGACACACTCTGATCTATTTATATTTCAAGGGAATTTCCGTAACTCGAACCCTAAACAGAAATAAACGGATTTTAGTACGCGCGGATCTATGACATGTTACCGCCATTTTTTCTAAACACCAAATTCCCTGACCCTGAGACCATTAATTTCTCCATATAATAATGCATTAGCACTACCAGGGCCCATGTGATGGATTTTTATTACTTATATCTACCTCTAGTATCAGGGCCCGTGTGATGGATTTTTATTACGTATATCTACCTCTAGTATCAGGGCCCATTGTGATGGATTTTTAGGTCACCTGAGTTTAACTCAGGTGACCTATTGCAATTGGTTTTCGTCCGTCGTGCGTTAACAATTGAACATTTTAATTTTCTTCTTAATAACTACCAGTCCAATTCTTTTCAAATTTGGTATGAAGCATCATTGCGACAAGGGGGACATACATTGTAAATTTCAGGACTCCAGCACCCTAGGGGCGGGGCAAAAACTTCCCAAAATTGACCAATTTTCAGAAATCTTCTCAAGAACCACACGCATGTAGGAAAAACTAAATGCATAGTGATGTAGAGCAGGAAGGCCTTTACCAAAATTGTAAATTTCATGATCCTCGGGGTAGGGGTTCTGACCCCAGGGCGGGGCCAAACTTAGTATATAGTGTTGATGTGTAAAACACTTACTAAATAACATCTTCTTTAGTGCTATTTATACTAAATTAAAACTAAATGGATATTTAGAAAGAACAGGTAGCCCTTTACCAAAATTGTAAATTTGGTGATCCCAGTGGTAGGGGTTTCGGCATTAGGGTGGGACCAAAATGGTCAGTTATCGATAAAATGTGTGAACAATAAACATTTTTAACTTCTTGATAACCATCATTCCAATTCTACCTCTAGTATCAGGGCCCGTGTGATATATTTTTTTATTACGTATATCTACCTCTAATATCAGGGCTCGTGTGATGGATTTTTATTACGTATATCTACGTCTAGTACCAGGGCCCTTGTGATGGATTTTTATTTTGCTCCTTATTTCTTCCTACTTCGTTTGGTTTTCTGTAGAGTCAGAAAGAAATGATGCATTTTCAGTGCATGATACAGAGCCCCACTCTTGCAACAGAACCCGTGACCTAGAGGCCATGATTTTTACACTTTTAACAAAAGTCGCCCTGCTCTTCATGATTATGCACACATTGCCCGTGGGATGTAAAGGCAATATTATACTTAGCACTCCTCTAAACATTATTCTATAAACGTTGAAGATGTTAAAGGGCGTTTTCATTGTTAATTTGATGCCTCGACAAACTGATTTCAACGGTATAAATTTTCATCTGTTTACAGGTTCGAATGCTGATAAATGCTAGCGCAAGTGACCCGAATAATGGACCAGAGGAACTTCAAGCCGTACGACTAACCATCAGCAATGCCATTATAGACCCGTGGATCTACATCATTCTTCAGAAAAAAAATCTAGTCAAAATTTCACGCTTGATTCGTAGAATTCGCAATAGGAAACAATTTCCCGCGATAATTATTACTGAAGAATCCAAATATGTGAGAGCTGGAACAAACCTAACTGGAGGTAATTCATCGATGAACACCAACACAATTTCTACACGGGTCTAAGCCGTTCTAAATGCCTATGGATCTTTCATTCATCCACAAGTTTTAATCAGAAGTTAATGACTCTTTAGTCTATCGTTCATACATGAGATTACGTTGTTGATCAATAGTAGTGAAGAGCGTAACTATGGCCCATTCAATTTAGATAATCTTTTCGTGAACTCTGTAGTGTCTGGAATTATTCCGAATACTTATTTTTAGGTCACCTGATTGTGACTTTTAGTTATTCGTCATTATCTGCCATGCAACTTTTTTTTAGAAAGATCGTCAAATTTAGTATGGAACATCATCAGGGTATCAGAAACTAAACTTGTGAATTTCAAGTTCACTGCATTCCTGCAAGGACCCAAAATGCGAGATCAAAACACCTTACTAAACTAGGAAACTGACAAAGTCAGCAAGGGCCACGCTGTGGACTATCAAAGGAAACTGACATCTGTATTGAGACAATCATGTATAGGTCTGGTATTTGTGTTAGAATTATTGATATTGAAAGATACAACGTGCGTGTAACCCGCATATATTTCAAACAATGTACGCGAAAGCGCAGTGGTTTAATTAAGTAGCTCACTACACTAAATATTATACTCTGTATGACACCACGTCACAAGATGGCGATTTAAATGTTTTGTGAAATAATTGTATCGATCGATTTGTTTGTCTATCATCGTATCTCAGTGGTTAAAAGCATTGGACTGGAAAGAGAGAGAGAAAAAAAGCATTGGACTGGTGAACCGCAGATCTCGAGTTCAAATCCCCCTGAGTCTTTTATTCATATGTGTTGAAATAATTTTGTTGAAAATCATGTTTTTATCCAAATTTGTATATATTTTGCCTTTTTGACATATATACTTATTGTATATCATCATATCTTTTATAATTAAATCAATCCGTACTGATTTGAGAAACTATTTCTGGGTGTAGTGAGCCATCTTAAATGTCATGCGGCAAAACCACCAAAATCATTTTCCTGGTATTGGGTATTTGTTTGAATCCAGTAGTGGCATGGAGGGGTGATGTGTAGTGCTTCTCATCCAATGACATACCACTTTCATAACTTAGTTTCAGGATGTAAATTCAGAATACTGATCTCTCCCCCCCCCCTTCTAAATGCTTTTAAAATCACTAAATTTTTAATGCATGTTGTTTTCTTGTTTCTCATTCAAAAGTTTTGTATAGAGTTAGATCAATGTGTTTAAAATTTTCGCACATTTTTAGGTCACCTGAGTAAACCCATGTGTCTTATTGTAATTGGTTGTCGTACGTTAACAATTGAATATTTTTAACTTCTTCATAACTACTATTCCAATTCATTTTGGTTTGAAGCATCCTTGCGACAAGGGGGACAAAAATGATAAAATCCAGGACTCCTGGGGCCTTAGGGACGGGGCAAAAATTGCCCCAAAATGACCAATTTTCAAAAATCTTCTCTAGAACCGCACATGTGTAAGACAAAATGAATGCATATAGTGATGTAGAGCAGGAAGGCTTTTACCAAAATTGTAAATTTCATTATCCCCGGGTTAGGGGTTTTGACCCCAGGGCGGGGCCAAACTTAGTATATAGTGTTGATGTGTAAAACATCTTCTTTAGTGCTATTTATACTAAATTAAAACTAAATGGATATTTAGAAAGAACAGGTAGTCCTTTACCAAAATTGTAAATTTGGAGATCCAGTGGTAGGGGTTTTGGCATTAGGGTGGGACCAAAATGGTCAATTATTAAATGTGTGAAGAGTAGAATTTTTTAACTTCTTTCTGATAACTACTATTCCAATTTTTTTCAAATTTTGTATGAAGTATCTTTGGGACAAGGGGGACATAAATTGTAAATTGCAGGATTCCTGCACCCCTGGGGCCTTAGGGATGAGGGGAAATTGACCAATTTTAAAAGTCTTCTTCTCGAGAACCGCACATGTTCAAGAAAAACTAAATGCATAATGATGTAGAACAGGAAGGCTTCTTACCAAAATTCTAAATTTCATGATCCCCGGGGTATGGGATTTAACCCCAGGGTGGGGCCAAACTTGGTATATAGTATTTACGTGTAAGTTTGCTGATACTGTAAAAACTTTAAATGTATACTTAGGAATAGCAGAAAAGGATGTACAATAAATTATGAATTTCACAACCCAGGGTTTTAATAAATAATACCATATTTATATAGCACCCTTTTCATGCACTATGTACGCTCAAAGGTGCTTTACAATGCATATATACCTTACAACAGAATGTTATACACATAATACATAGAAAATAAATAAAACATTAAAAAGCAATGATAAAAAAGGCGTTCTCACATGTAAACAGTCCGTAGCTGTACCTATCCTGATTGTACATATCAAACATGAAAACACAAGATACCATAAAATTGCTGGATAAGGATAAACATCAGTTTCAGGGCGTATTAAAATAATAATGAAATACCACACGCACACACAGCACATAATGTCTCAGTTATAATATATTAAAACAGAATTTTATAATTATTTTTTTTATATATAAAACATCACAAAATGGTACTTGAAAACTAAAACGCACAGTCAAAACAGAAAAAATAATCTTAAAGGTCATATGAAACGATTTCTAACAGTGGTATTTTTCTTTATAAACATAAATATTGGTATGAATGAAAGTTAAATTGCATATAATAAACAATTATTGTCTTTGCATTGATCAGAAATAAAGTTGTAATCTTGTACATAGAATGAATTTGTTACCCGCTTATCGTTCTTGATTTCGTGAGTTTGTGACGTCACAACGACCCATCGATGTAAACAACGCAACAGAAATAGTGTGGATTGTACACCGTTTTGCTCAACGAAATCTTATTAATTTAATGGATAAGGACGAATCTTTGTTTTCCGATGAACTGCCAGATTTTGTGGTACAGCCATATCAGTTTGAACCTGTCAGAAATAATGCACAGCAAGCGAATAACGGGTCTTCGTCCGAGGAGGAGGATCTTGAAGAAGAGCTTACGGATCCAGACCCCTTACCATCAGATACTGACTGGTATTAAGTTTAACGATTGTTTAAAAAAAGATTAAAAGCTCTATGACCTTGTGTACATTTCATTTATCATTAATTGTTACAGAATATGTCTAAAAACTGTAATTGTAAGGGGCGAGATCAAACAATCAATGTCTGATAAAAAACTAAATTCACATAGTTTTCACCCCCCCCCCACCCCCCCTCTAAAACGAAATATGATGAGTGTTGAATCTAACGATTAACGAATAAAAATATACGAGTATAAATAGCACTCCGTATACCTTTTTTACTGTTTAATTACAATGAAAATGTACATTAAAACTCGTGAAAATGTAATATTATTATATGGTTTTTAACAGTCGCTTGCCTTATTTTTCTTTTTCCACTAAAGTGTAATGGATGTCGGATGACAGAAACTTATGGGAGATTTTATCCCTCCTCCCCCTAAATATTTGAATTTAGAATTTTATCCGACATCGATCTTTTGATCTAACCCCTAATCCCATTTTCCTTTTGATACAAATAACCAATGAAGTAATATGCTTAAAAATATTCATATGTAGGTGTAAATGTGGCAACTGTATCACCATGGACACCGCGAGAGAATGCAAGTGTTGTCTGGACATCGCTGACGTTTGTAGTCGAATGAAAGACGACACGTATGGTTGCATCATACAGCATCCTAGCTTTGTAGTGAATTGTCTAAATCATTACGTGTTGGATATATCTTATTATGAATACATCCAAGATAATGGGCCTCTGGGAAATGATGAACCAATTCACGAGTAAGTTTCCCCTTTTTCCGTATAAAAATTAACAATATATTCTGAAAGAATGTGTACATGTAAATAACACAGGTACTGTGAAATATTCAATGTGTAGGATATTTCATTGTCACATTTTCAAGAAATAACAATGTTATTTTTTTAATAGGTTATATCGACATTTAGCATATCGTCGGTTTGCAAGATTTATTTGTCGGCGCTTAGGAAGACACAACCGACGTATATTACCGTGTGTAGTGACAGCTATTAGACAGAAGTTTCCCAGTCAGCAATATTGTGGATTTCGGTACCCCGGAGAATCACGTTAGTGAATACCCCTACATGACTATGTACAAGTACATGTAAATCAATCGGAAGTTTAATAGTTACATTAAATTCATCATGTTTATTCAACCCTTTAATTGAAACGTGTTGTGTGTCTTTGAATTGTAACATTCTTTGGTGGTTTGGGGGTACTCTGTGCAATTGGAGGAGGGATTTGCACACCATGTTCCATAACATTCCTTGCTTTCGAGTAGCTGTCGTTGAGCATTCTTAACTCCACTACGGCGTCCATAAGATCAGCGATATAATCTAGATAATGCAGATGAATTGAGTTACAGTTGTAGTTTGAAGACGAAAACGTTTTTTTTAATTATGTAAATGTTAACATACTCACTGAAGGTTTGATCGACTTTCACTTCGTTTGCTACACCTTCTCCACCTCTTCCTTTTGGATATGAAACAACGTATTGCTTGTCCCCTTCTTTTGTCCTGCTTTGTTGTCTCGCACTATTCTCATTGAAATGCAGTGCTGCAAGGAATAATCTGAAATATATTTTTGTATTATTTCGCAAATTCTATGGTCGTTATAACGATCTAGTTCGTCAATACAACCTCGCATTGGGTCAAATGCTGTCTGACGTGTTTCATACCGATTGTTAAGCCGTTCTTGGCACACTGATTTTGACTGCGGATAACTCCGTTTACCTGATCAGGATATGGGGCTCACGGCGGGTGTGACCGGTCAACAGGGGATGCTTACTCCTCCTAGGCACCTGATCCCACCTCTGGTGTGTCCAGGGTCCGTGTTTGCCCAGCTATCTATTTTGTATTGCTTGTGGGAGTTATGAGATTGATCACTGTTCGTTATCTTCACCTTGCATGCTAGTCATACACGAGAATCAGATCAGATTTATTTCTTGTACTTGAATCTAAGAAATCCAATTATGTGTTTCAGTTTTATTCGTTTGGCTTACTTACCGAGCCTGCATTTGTGTGAAAAAGAAATGCACAGCTTTTGGTGCAAAAGAACACACGACTTTATGGAACGACTCTAGACTGGAGGTCTGACCAATATGACACAGTTTTGGGATGTCGTTGATCAACAGTTTTCCTTTCACGACTTACTCTAATTCTACATGTGCCTTTGAGCCTATTAAATACATGTAAAATATATATGACTTTATGGGAAATGTTTAACATTAGTATGTGCATAATTTAAAGAACTTTTAATTAATGTTTAGTTCGTGCATCAATTTTTACAGAATTGCAACCATGCTGGTTTGATTAAATATTTCGTTTAAATGATTTGAATACCCTGTTGTATCCAGTACCGATCATCAAGAGGTTCGTGTAAGCATCTTGGATAAAGGTCTCCGTGTCCCTCGTGAACATTGGTGACGTGGTTCAGTATGGAGAGCCATTTCTGGGATACAAGATTTCCATTACCGTTGCTAGATGCAACACACCAGTACAAATGGTTGCTGATCGAATGAGACCATTCACCCACCGCATTGCACAAGCGTTTTTTGGATATAGCCTCTAACCTCCTATAAACACCTTAGTAATAAAAAAAAATCAGTTTTAGTTTGATTAATTAATGACTGAATTAAATGAATTAATTTTGATTTTAACCTGTCATCCCAATTGTTAGGCCGTTCTTTACACAGGTTTTGACTACGGATAACTACGTTTATCTGATCGAGATATAAGGCTCAAGGCGGTCATGGCCGGTTGACTGGGGATGTTTACTCCTCCTAGGCACCTGGTCCCACCCATGGTTCCAGCGATCCGTGTTTGTCAATTTTTTAATTTCGTATTCCTTATAGGAGTTAAGAGATTATGAGAACCGTTCGTTATTTTAACCTTTTCATGGGGTTTATTCATTAATATAATGTTATCGAAAGTTTATTGATACATTGAATCGATTGAATACCTTTAGCAACATGCCATACATCAAACATATGTGTGGCTGATCTCTTTTCATGTAGCTTTTTACTTGACTGTGTCGATCAGTCACAAGATGTGAAATATCTATGCCCTCAGTCTCCATTTCTAACAAACATCTCTTCAGTCCCTCAAGTTCCATATGATATGAACTTTGTACTTCATTGCTCTTTAGAAATACAGGTATAAATATATACTAGCATATTTTCCGTAATGTTACCGAATACACAAATATTGCGCAATAAAGAAAATAAAATTGACTTCAGTATTATGGAAACGCTTAATTTTCCTTTTTTCATTTTAAAATTCTGTCTGTAATTTCGTAAATTAATTCAGTAATTTTGAATGAGTAATATTTGTTTGCTGTTTAATCTCAATATATGTACATACTTAATTTGGTATTGAAATCATTACCTGGACCAACTGGACATCGAGTACCTTTGATGTTTCCAGGTTCATAAGGGAGTATGAACCAAACTTTGCCGTATGACCTGGCGAACAGCATCTTGCATCACCCCCTAACTGGAAGCCCTCTGTCTCTTAGGGAATCTAACAGATCTCGTTGGTTTTTCTGCCAAACCTTTAAATAAAATTGATATGAATAATTTATCAGTTAAACGTTATTTCCTTTCTGTGCAGTTTTTTAAAATTATAAATTCTAGTTATGTCGGATTTTTTTTTTAAAAGTTTGTATAAAGTAAGTATTCTCAAATCAATCTGCAAATTTTTTCTTAGCAAAATTATTTGAATATGTATATTCTAACTACCATTTGAACAGCTGGCACTAAGTAGAGTTGTTGTAGGGAACTATATGTCCTGTAATTAAAACACTGGATTCCAGCAAACTTCAATGTATTTAGAGCTTTAACAGGACTTCCTCCACTGAAAAGGATTGCAGCTGCAATAATCAAATTGTCCCAAGGCATCATTCCAGAAAATGGTTGACTGGCCCATTCCCACTGGCAGCTGCATTTATCGCATGTGGATTGTATGTGGACAACTGTGCCTAATACTCTCCATTCAAAGTCATCTTCCTGTTGCTGGTTTCCACAGTACAAGCAATTAGTAGGAAGAAGCTGCTCCAGACTGCTTTTGTACACAATGAACTTGGTGTCACTACTTAAACTACTTATATTCTTGAGTTTCAACTCTTCTTCCTCATCGCCAGCTTCATTCGACAGGCTCCACTCTATGTCCGAGTCGTCCATTTCTGAGTCGGAATCTATTGACATTTCATCTGCCTCTTTTTTATCCGCAGTAGCGCTAGATCTGCTTCGAGCTTCGAAATGATCGCCAACTTGTATTCCAATGTCACGTGTTTTGGTTGGTGCCTGAACCCCGATACTTTGACACTCCTATGGATCAATATTCAATAGATCGAGATCAAATGGCAATGAGATCATTTATCTAATATGAATATCATAAAATTCATCGTATTTTGCTCTCTCTGACTAAAAAAATGTTTTTAATTGAGAGTACTAAAGTTGTTGTAAATGAATTTAAAAAAATCTTACGACAGGCGATTGTGAAATTTGGATGAATGCATGGAATTTAAGAGGTGGGAGATCTAAATCTCTGTTTGTCGTGACAGACGCTGGTCGGAAATCTAAATGATTACAGAATAAAAAAAGTAGTCAAATTATGTTATATACATGTAAATTTATAACATACGAGATTTTTAAAGAAAGGTTGATTGATCGATTGTATCTTGTTTGATGTCCCTCTCGAGATTTTTTCACTCATATCGAGACGTCAGGAAAATTCGAAGACACGAATTATTCTTTTCCCCTCATACCTCTAATCACAAGGAGGTCATCATCGATGGGCTTGGGTTCCATCAGACCAGTTCCCTCATACACGATCGGTGGTTGGGTGTCGTCCGTTGTACTGAAGCACGGATTTCCAAAACCTGCATGTGTTTCTTCGTGTGCCCCAAAAGTCTAAAATTCACAAATCGTTTTTTATTTATTTATTGGGGAGGGGGTGTATATTTTAATAGTATGGTATTTCCGTAAAAAAATTGCTTGTGTTTAATTCTGAAGCAGATATTGTCTTTTACTTTAATAGTACTTTACGTACCTGCGGTCATATGATAGTGATTATTTTTGATAAAAATTGTTTTAACTCTCTCTCTCTCTCTCTCTCTCTCTCTCTCTCTCTCTCTCTCTCTCTCTCTGTATATATTTATGAAAATGTAATTATGTGCAAATTCATTCAAAGTTCATATTCATTGATCAATGGGTAGGCCTATCATTTTGTGATTATCTTTATAGTTTTGTGTAATACATACTTCCAGTGCTCTTCGCTTGAAGTAAGCGGTTGATTTTCTTCGTTGTTTTGTTTCATTCTGATTCATCGGAAAATCAAAAATGGTAGGCACAGCGTCTGGCTTTAAGTCGATCTTTTTGTATCCACATTTTTTGGCAACAGAGGGGTGTACGGAAAACTGGTCATATGTGAAATGTTTTACACACAACCTAGACGTGTTCGTGGCAATAAAACATTTCGTACCCAAATTTGTCTAAATTTTGGATCCCTTGGGAATAGATACATAGCAACCCCCTTCTGCGATCGAATATTGCAATTATATGCCACACACTGTGGCATTTTTAAAGCTAAGGAGAAAGTACTATACTTATCTGGTTTACGCAAGCTATTTTGTTTACATCACAGTGGGTCTTTTTGACGTCATCAGCAAAGGGAAATAAGCCGCCCTCATCAAAAATCATTTTTGTGATCAAGTACATTTGATCAGCTGTTGTGGCGTTATATTGCATCGAAAAAAGAATGAATTATTGTTTAATGAACCTAGATTAAGGAATTCCCACACATAACCAAATTTTGTCAGAAATCGTTTCATATGACCTTTAATGCACCGAAACAGCAAACACGAATGACTGAAATGATATAAACTAGTCCTGGAAAACTTAATGGAAAAATGTGTTTTCAGTGACTTCTTGAACGCACACAGTGTTCTACAGTCCCTTACATGTTCTGGAAGGGCATTCCACAGTTTTGGAGCTATTAATCTGAAACACCGATCCCCGTACGTAGCGGTTCGACTTTTTGGAACAACTAGAGTGACCGATTGTTTTATAGGCCAATCCGAAAACATGAGCTAACTTTCCTTTATCCGGAATGTAATGCGATTGCGCAACAGTAGTTTAAGACTTTCGGGTAGTATATTCGAGAAGCGTCATTACCAACAGTGCAGAAGGCCGCAAAAATATTGTTGTATAATTTTACAGCAATCAAGTCAACAAATATGTTAACGTTAATAAGAAATCACAATGCATAGGTTTACTTCATACACGTGAAAATAACCTACTTTGCATGTAAAAATAAAAGAAACAAGAGGTACTGTGAGCAATGCTCACTAAGAATACCCCCCGCTTACCCCAGTCTCCCAAAGGGTGTTGGTAATAGGTATAAACTACCTCTTTTCTGAGTGTAAAAAACAAATGGCATGACAAACCGAACCATATTGCTACTTCGATGTCCAGTGCGCGTGACCTTTGACCTTTTGACCCCAAAATCGATAGGGAACATCTTCATCCCATGGGTAGTCCATATGTATGATATGGTGACTGTAGGTGGAAAGGATAACGCTTTAGAGCCCGGAAACCATATTGCTACTTCGATGTCCAGTGCGCATGACCTTTGACCTTTTGACCCCAAAATCAATAGGGAACATCTTCATCCCATGGGTAGTCCATATGTATGATATGGTGACTGTAGGTGGAAAGGATAACGCTTTAGAGCCCGGAAACCATATTGCTACTTCGATGTCCAGTGTGCGTGACCTTTGACCTTTTGACCCCAAAATCGATAGGGAATATCTTCATCCCATGGGTAGTCCATATGTATGATATGGTGACGGTAGGTGGAAAGGATAATGCTTTAGAGCCCGGAAACCATATTGCTACTTCGATGTCCAGTGCGCGTGACCTTTGACCTTTTGACCCCAAAATCAATAGGGAACATCTTCATCCCATGGGTAGTCCATATGTATGATATGGTGACTGTAGGTGGAAAGGATAACGCTTTAGAGCCCGGAAACCATATTGCTACTTCGATGTCCAGTGCGCTTGACCTTTGACTTTTTGACCCCAAAATCGATAGGGAACATCTTCATCCCATGGGTAGTCCATATGTATGATATGGTGATGGTAGGTGGAAAGGATAATGCTTTAGAGTCCGGAAACCATTGCGTCTACAGACGGACGGACGGACGGACAGACAGACGGACAACCCGATTCCAGTATACCCCCCCCCCCCACAACTTGTTGCGGGGGGTATAATTAATGTTGTAAATAGAGGAGGACACCTCCCCCTTCCTCGATAGAATGTTCTATCGTTAAAGTGATGTAATTTTCTACGGCGGGCCTGTCCCGAGACACAGTTAGATTATTCTAACTAACCCCCCCCCCCCTCTTTCTAGGATTTCACGTGTTTTATGACTGAAATTAGTATATATCATATATTGCATCCTCGGGATCTTTAGCCCGTGTTTTAATACAGTCAG
This sequence comes from Ostrea edulis, assembly GCF_947568905.1. Classification (NCBI taxonomy): domain Eukaryota; kingdom Metazoa; phylum Mollusca; class Bivalvia; order Ostreida; family Ostreidae; genus Ostrea; species Ostrea edulis. The sequence continues at coordinate 45,967,686 of NC_079164.1, forward strand.
ATTTATAATAAAATACCAGATGTTACTTGTTCAATATCAATGTAGTGCATTCAGCGATAAAAGTTCTGCCACGATGTACGTCTAGGTATGTCAGACTGACATCTCTGGATTCTGAAAATGTGGAGTCTGATCCCCTTCGATTGGCGAGTAAAATTTAACCCAGCCTGTACTTGCATGTAAGTGAGAGGCCACTGACAGACTTCCAGCTGTCTGCCCACAAATTTTATACAGTTTCAAATACAAGTATAACCATAAAGAAATTCGTCGTCACAACCACCTTTAAACTGACATTTACACATGCAATGTTTTGAAAATAAAATAACTAATTGAACCCCCTGAATTTATAGTCGGCAAGAGTATGTACCTGTAAATACAGCCATTTGGGGTAAGATATTTGGAGTTTTACTCAAATTATTTTGTAAATTTGTGGCGAAAAGGGGGGAGGTCTAAATCTGTCATTGCAATTTCTGTTATGACACGATACGTGCCTATACATAATCAAGTACATTTCAAGGGGGCTAAAACGAATAAAAGAGGGAAGATACAGAGACGTCAAAAGCATTCTATTGGGGGGGGGGGGTTAAACTTACCTACCCCCCAGAGAGTACACAGGGTTCCGTGTTTGCCCTACTCTTTATTTTGTATTGCTTTTAGGAGTTATGAGATAGATCACTGTTCGTTATCTTATCTTCCATCCAGGCGTAAAACATCGCAGTTCATGTCCTTATGAAATTTATTCCTAGACTATACACAACATTGATTCTCGCAATTCATTACGAGAAAGGATAAGGACCGTCCAATATAGTCGCCTTGTACGATAAGCAAGGGGTACTGAGGACATATTCTAACCCAGATCCTCACGGGACAAGGACAATAGAAAGTGAGGAGTATTTAATTCTGTGTTTGCGGAACTCAAACCTGAAAATGCATGACAGTGTCCTCTCTGGTTTGTAAGGATTGAATGATTGATTGAATATTGTTTAACGTCTCTCTCGAGAATATTTCACTTATATGGAGACGTCACCACTGCCGGTGAAGGGCTGCAAAATTTAGGCCTATGCTCGGCGCTTACGGCCTTTGAGCAGGGAGGGATCTTTATCGTGCCACACCTGCTGTGACACGGGACCTCGGTTTTTGCGGTGTAAGGATATTCAACCATTATTAGATATTGAGCTGTCTGCACAATTGGATTTCTCCCACTTAATAAACCACTAAGGACATCATGATTTTCTTAGAGTCTGTCATTTGAGGCATCGGTGATGGGTCTACAGTCTCGGAAGTTTTAGAGAAGACTTGTTTTCCTTACCAGCTCAATTGCTGCGTCAAGTTCTGTCCCCTTAGTATTGCCGAGACCCTGCTGATAGAGCTGCAACATTTCACTAGTTAATACATCCTCAGCCTGGAAATTTTGCATATTCCCTTCATTGCTTTGTTCATTGGTGAGTTTGTAATGAACAGGGAATGGATTATGTTAAATAACCCATTCATAAGCTCCCCTGAAATGTCCTTATTCAATTTAATGTTCTTGGTATTTCAAGTGACGCTTACATTGACTGGCCTTGCCACTTTTGAATATCTATGTTGTTTCTTATTTTTTTAATCATGTGAGTTTTATAGTGGCTGTAAATATTTCAAAACCTAATTGACAGATTCAGTGATAAGTCTGGCAATGAAAGATGCATTAAGTCTCGATTGCTTTGAGCACCATCGGTGCTATCTAACTTCATTTTAAAACTGAATATAGCCAGCATATGAACTGCTTTCAAAAGCAATAGATTCGTGCGCTAGATGCAATGTTAGATGGAAAGTCGGCCAAAGGGAATCTAAAACCAATTAACACCAATTGTAATACATGGGTACCAAGGGTTCGTTCACTTTTTCCATTTCCGATTTGGTCCATCGGGACAGACTCCGGGGATAATTCAGTGAACCCTACAAGTTCTATTTTCTTTTGAGGTCACTTGATAAACACTTCGTCTATCAGAACCCCCCTTCATATCCCTCTGGTGGAATGTTCCTAACAGCTGCTTCTTTAGCCTTCCAATTCAAAACACTGGAACTGATGCCTGCCTCTTGCTGAACCGTGTATTTATATATTCGTAATAGTTGTTAGGAGGGAAGAATTACGAAACCACTTGTACAAAATTCGGACTAGCCTTTTCCTCTGTCTTTGTTCCATCGCCGTCCATTTTTTTTTCTTCAAGTAATATTTTCTCAGACATCAGAAAATCAGTCATTTTGCATGATTGCGTTCGGGAAATATTCTATTGAATATCTGTAATAAGTCATGATGATTTTCCTCACACAATTTAACTTCCTCCGAATATAATATAGGGTGCATTTGAACGAATTGTTAGGCAGCTTGCACCCCGGAATTGTCTAATCTCTGTTACTGACCTTTCTAAAATGAAACTTGCAGGTTTTGAACTCTATTGGAGGGGCGGAATGTATTGACATTGATGTGATCTCTACCTATCTGAATAAGTATATTATCAACACCTGCTTGAAAAACATGTTCTTTGTAAAATATTGAATCATCAAATGTTTTGTCAAGACCAGTTTTCAATCCAACATTAAGAATGTTTACAATACTAAGCACTGACTTGAGGTGTAACTTTGTGAATGGGAACTATTGCGCATCCCAATATTTTCAGTGATCGTTTGCTCTCTATAGACATATCCCAGTATATACATGTACTATCTGTACTCTGTTCAGCACTGTATGCATATCAAATAAGATTATTTATGTGTAATTTCATTTTCCCCGATTACCTCGCTTCTTAATGGGTGTGGAACCTTTAAAGAATTATGAAAGCCATTATTCACAAGGATGTTTTCAATTAGTGGGTCTGGAGAAGTTGGAAATGTGAAAAGTTTACAGATGGACGGACAACAAGCGATCAGAAAAGCTCGATGATGTGGATATCCTCGTAGAAAAGGTTGGGGGGGGGTCTTGGGTTCTTTCAGTTAATTTACAAGATAACATAATGTAAATGGGGAAATTATTGCGGTGGTTTTAATTTCCGCTATTTTCGCGATCGGGGATTTTTCCGCGAAATTAAAACAACCGCAATCATTTTGCAAGTGTGACACAATATGTTTTGAACAGTTACCTGTAATCAAAATAAAGAACAAAGTACGATTGTATACACAAAAAGGCCCAAAAATGTTCTCTCTATAAAATGTGTCTGGAATTAACCTTATTCAGTGTTTCAAAAAAGTAAAATATATGCCAGGTATAATGTCAACAAAATCATAATGATATTCCTAATTGGATAGCATTATGACATCATGAATAAGACATTTCCCGCCTTTTTTTAAAAATAAGCCCGAAAACTGTCAAATGTCATACAGATGTCATCAGGAAAAGATGTGCACATTTGTCGAGCAAAATGAAAATGATATATATTGTGCATTATTTTAAGATGGAAAAACATACTTTAATATGAATTTGCTCGACGCATGCGCTGTATGTTTCCTGAAAGAAAAACCACCTGAAATTGTGGATATTTTCATTGAAAATGGCATTTCTGCAATTTTATGCCAACTTCTAGCTCTCGTCATATGACACAAATCATTGTGCTGATCAAACTGAACAGATTTTTGGTTTGCTAATCCATTCCTTATTTGAATGTCAGGGTTTGCGCTCCAAGTGAAATAATCGATATTTTGGGCCAAATGACTATAGAAACTGTACCTACTTCGAATTCCGCGAAAAATAAAACCACCGCAATTTGACCAATGTGAAAGACCGCGAACCTTTATCACCGCGAAATTAAAACCACTTACAGTATTATGACGTTGTGTCATGGAAATTGAAGATAACGAAAAGTGATCATTCTCATAACTCCTATAACCAATACAAAATAGATAGTTGGGAAAACACAGACCATGAGGTTCTTTGCTTTGAGGACAATATTCATCTTTTTATTTATCCTTGGTGCATGACTGATGAGGATGTTGATGTCTCAAGGATGATGTTTTGCTCTGCTTCCTTGGATTTAATCGTTATCTATGGAAAGAATATATCTTGATCAATAAATGATTTGCCAAAAAAACATTGTGAGGCTGGAGGCAATTCAACATGAACACATGACTGTAGGTATAATAATATCCTTTGATAAGATAAGATTGATTGTATCTTGTTTAACGTATCTCTCTGATCCTCATGGATAAGATGGTGTGGTCCTGGGAATTGAAGTATTTTTTAGAGAACTTGGTTACAACCATTATTTATTTGAATATATGTGTCTTGATATGTAATATCAAGGGGACTTGAACGTACCTTTTTTATATTCTATAATATTTAAACGTCTCTCCCCATCCTCCCAATTTTAGTTTTACATTTGTTACTGTAACAGATAGTCCCAAGTCATTTATACAGGTAGAGACTGTTCCTTTGCAACCCCGATAAAGATCCCTCCCTGCTCAAAGGCCGTAAGCGCCGGGTGTTGCTTAAAAAAATGGAACGGAACGGAAAACGGATTTAAGAAGGCTATGTTTGGGGGAAATCCTTGCAAAATTATGTTATCTTTTACAATAATGTTTTGGGTGGGGGATGGGATTTCATTCATTGAATATAAAATTTGAAAATTCAAGTATTTTTCTGTAGGATAATTTTTTTATTATTTATTTTTCTTTATTTAGATTTTTCATGGTAACTGGTAAGTTAATGAATTTGAAATACATATGCATTAGTGTGAAGTATATGAAACGGAGGATTCTGTAGATGACTTCCCGCTCTCTCTGTAAGTTCTGCTTCCCTAATCATGATAAACCTTTTATTTTGCAAAATGCTGACCTCCTCATAACATTATTGCATACAGTATTTTCCTTTCCGATTCGTTTTCCGTTCCGCGTTTTAGCAACACCCGCTAGCGCCGAGCATAGGCCTAAATTTTTCAGCCCTTCACCGGCAATAGTGACGTCTCCATATGACGTTAAACACTATACAATCAATCATTTATTTCTTTAATTGAAACATGTAAACAATTGCATGTCAAGATAAGTGAATGACAAAATCAAATCTAATATACAGGTACATATATGTTGACCCAGGCTGAGGATAGTACATGTAGAAGACGAATAGATTGTGGTGTCTTGATAGATGATAAGAGCAAGCTCCTGTTAATGAGTGGAATAAGACCTACAGACTCTCTATAGATCTAGTTTTCAAACACCAATTAGCTAAAGTACAAGTTTCAATTTGAGTAAAGACCACCGATCACTAATGGACGTTCGCATCAGTATAGCAATACCCACTACAGACATCAAACAATGTCTACATTTTCAGTTTACAGATGATTTCTTGCGGTTCAATTAAAATATTTTATTATACTCTTTGATCTACCATGTGTATATTTACACAAAGAAATCTTTGTACGTTTAGTATGGCGTTTTAATGGTCATCTCTGATAAAATGCTGATAAAAGTAATTAACGATGATTATATATACTGTACTAGATCCGGTGTTATTCTTTATGTGTCGTTTTTAGTTTGCGGCGTTTTGAAGTCCCCTAAGTTATATTTTTTTTCTATAATATCAATACCCATGAATTTAAATAACACCAAATTAAATGTAGAAAAGAAAAGCATAAATATAGTGTAATTGTATAATTGATTTTGGTGCATTCCTTTCGGGTAGCATTTTTCACATATTAATCACCTCTTACAATACACAAGGGGTACTGAGGACCTATTCTAACCCTGATCCCCACGGGATGATCGTGGAGGGTGGGGCATACACAATTTTATTTTGATACATACATTTCTATACTAATCTACAATTACTAGCTGCATATTATTGTGACAATTAGTCCATCGAGATTTTACATTAAATGCATACATTGCTATAAATGAGAGGCCTATATTATTGTTTTTTTCCCTGATTCTCTTTACCACCTTCTTGGATATATCTAACGAGAGGACGTGAATGAAAAATTCTTGAGAGAGACGTTAAAGCAAGATACTATCAATCAATCCAACGAGAGCTAAGTGTTGCGAAAAAGTCAGCTCTTTTTGTAACTCGGACATCAATATAGTGTAAAACAAAGAGCCAAGATCCTAGCATTTGTATGAAATTCACATGTTAGACCATCTGAAACTGGAGAGTTATTGTTTTCCATATTAAAGTTGGCAATGCATCACATATATTTCGTTCTTGTTTTTCTAATTTTTGATATTTCATGATCTTCTACAGATTTCCTTCGTAAAGATTTTTATCAAAACAAATTTCGTGCAAAATTTCAGAGTTTGAAGAAAAACTTGTTTCATCGTTTTTACTTTGTATATTGTGACTATACTAAGTGTATTCAACACAAGTACACTACTCTGAGTGTAATAATCAAGTACACTACTGTGAATGTAATAATCAAGTACACTACTCTAAGTGTAACGATCAAGTACATTACTCTGGGTGTAATAATCAAGTATACTACTTTGAGTGTAATAATCAAGTACACTACTCTGAGTGTAATAATCAAGTACACTACTCTGAGTGGAATAATCAAGTACACTACTCTGAGTGTAATAATCAAGTACACTACTCTGAGTGTAATAATCAAGTATACTACTTTGAGTGTAATAATCAAGTACACTACTCTGAGTGTAATAATCAAGTACACTTCTCAGTGTAATAATCAAGTACACTACTCTGAGTGTAATAATCAAGTACACTACTCTGAGTGTAATAATCAAGTACACTACTCTGAGTGTAATAATCAACTACACTACTCTGAGTGTAATAATCAAGTACACTACCCTGACTGGCCTGAGTGTAATACTGTGAATGTAATAATCAAGTACACTTCCCTGAGTGTAATAATCAAGTACACTACACTGAGTGTAATAATCAAGTACACTACACTGAGTGTAATAATCAAGTACACTACTCTATGTAATAATTAAGTACACTACACTGAATGCAATAATCAAGTACACTACACAAGTGTAGTAATCAAGTACACTACTCTAAGTGTAAGGATCAAGTACACTACTCTGGGTGTGATAATCAAGTATACTACTTTGAGTGTAATAACCAAGTACACTACTCTGAGTGGAATAATCAAGTACACTACTTTGAGTGTAATAATCAAGTACACTACTCTGAGTGTAATAATCAAGTACACTACCCTGACTGGCCTGAGTGTAATAATCAAGTACACTACTGTGAGTGTAATAATCAAGTACACTACACTGAGTGTAATAATCAAGTACACTACACTCAGTGTAATAATCAAGTACACTACCCTGACTGGCCTGAGTGTAATAATCAAGTACACTACTCTGAGTGTAATAATCAAGTACACTACACTGAGTGTAATAATCAAGTACACTACACTCAGTGTAATAATCAAGTACACTACCCTGACTGGCCTGAGTGTAATAATCAAGTACACTACACAGAGTGTAATAATCAAGTACACTACTCTGAGTGTAATAATCAAGAACACTACTGTGAGTGTAATAATCAAGTACACTACCCTGACTGGCCTGAGTGTAATACTGTGAATGTAATAATCAAGTACACTTCACTGAGTGTAATAATCAAGTACACTACACTGAGTGTAATAATCAAGTACACTACACTGAATGTAATAATCAAGTACACTATACAAATGTAGTAATCAAGTATACTACTCTAAGTGTAAGGATCAAGTACACTACTCTGGGTGTGATAATCAAGTATACTACTTTGAGTGTAATAATCAAGTACACTACTCTGAGTGGAATAATCAAGTACACTACTTTGAGTGTAATGATCAAGTACACTACTCTGAGTGTAATAATCAAGTACACTACCCTGACTGGCCTGTGTGTAATAATCAAGTACACTACTCTATGTAATAATCAAGTACACTACTCTGAGTGTAATAATCAAGTACACTACACTGAGTGTAATAATCAAGTACACTACACTGAGTGTAATAATCAAGTACACTACACTGAGTGTAATAATCAAGTACACTACTGTGAATGTAATAATCAAGTACACTACACTGAGTGTTATAATCAAGTACACTACTCTGAGTGTAATAATCAAGTACACTACTCTATGTAATAATTAAGTACACTACACTCAGTGTAATAATCAAGTACACTACTCTGAGTGTAATAATCAAGTACACTACACTGAGTGTAATAATCAAGTACACTACACTGAGTGTAATAATCAAGTACACTACACTGAGTGTAATAATCAAGTACACTACACTGAGTGTAATAATCAAGTACACTACACTGAGTGTAATAATCAAGTACACTACACTGAGTGTAATAATCAAGTACACTACTGTGAATGTAATAATCAAGTACACTACACTGAGTATTATAATCAAGTACACTACTCTGAGTGTAATAATCAAGTACACTACTCTATGTAATAATCAAGTACACTACTCTGAGTGTAATAATCAAGTACACTACTCTGAGTGTAATAATCAAGTACACTACTCTGAGTGTAATAATCAAGTACACTACTCTATGTAATAATCAAGTACACTACTCTGAATGTAATAATCAAGTACACTACTCTAAGTGTAAGGATCAAGTACACTACTCTGGGTGTGATAATCAAGTATACTACTTTGAGTGTAATAACCAAGTACACTACTCTGAGTGTAATAATCAAGTATACTACCCTGACTGGCCTGAGTGTAATACTGTGAATGTAATAATCAAGTACACTTCTCTGAGTGTAATAATCAAGTACACTACACTGAGTGTAATAATCAAGTACATTACTCTATGTAATAATCAAGTACACTACTCTAAGTGTAAGGATCAAGTACATTACTCTGGGTGTGATAATCAAGTATACTACTTTGAGTGTAATAATCAAGTACACTACTCTGAGTGGAATAATCAAGTACACTACTTTGAGTGTAATAATCAAGTACACTACTCTGAGTGTAATAATCAAGTACACTACCCTGACTGGCCTGAGTGTAATAATCAAGTACACTACTGTGAGTGTAATAATCAAGTACACTACTCTGAGTGTAATAATCAAGTACACTACACTGAGTAATAATCAAGTACACTACACTGAGTGTAATAATCAAGTACACTACACTGAGTGTAATAATCAAGTACACTACTGTGAATGTAATAATCAAGTACACTACACTGAGTATTATAATCAAGTACACTACTCTGAGTGTAATAATCAAGTACACTACTCTATGTAATAATTAAGTACACTACACTGAGTGTAATAATCAAGTACACTACTCTGAGTGTAATAATCAAGTACACTACACTGAGTGTAATATTCAAGTACACTACTTTGAGTGTAATAACCAAGTACACTACTCTGAGTGTAATAATCAAGTACACTACTCTGAGTGTAATAAGCAAGTATACTACCCTGACTGGCCTGAGTGTAATACTGTGAATGTAATAATCAAGTACACTACTGTGAATGTAATAATCAAGTACACTACTCTGAGTGTAATAATCAAGTACACTACCCTGACTGGCCTGAGTGTAATACTGTGAATGTAATAATCAAGTACACTTCACTGAGTGTAATAATCAAGTACACTACACTGAGTGTAATAATCAAGTACACTACACTGAGTGTAATAATCAAGTACACTACTCTATGTAATAATTAAGTACACTACACTGAGTGTAATAATCAAGTACACTACACTGAGTGTAATAATCAAGTACACTACTCTGAGTGTAATAATCAAGTACACTACTCTGAGTGTAATAATCAAGTACACTACACTGAGTGTAATAATCAAGTATACTACACTGAGTGTAATAATCAAGTACACTGCACTGAGTGTAATAATCAAGTACCCTACTCTGAGTGTAATAATCAAGTACACTATTCTGAGTGTAATAATCAAGTACACTATTCTGAGTGTAATAATGATGTACACTACTCTGTGTAATAATCAAGTACACTACACTGAGTGTAATAATGAAGTACACTACGCTGTGTGTAATAATCAAGTACACTACCCTGAGTATAATAATCAAGTAGACTACTCTGAGTGTAATATTGAAGTACACTATTCTGAGTGTAATCAACAAAGCAAGTGGAAACCATTTAAAGATGCGGTGTTCTCTTTCATTAGCTTGTTGATAGGATCATTGTAGTCATGATGAGAAGCCCATGACCATCATCGGAAACCCACGGTTGATTACGCTTCCTTCTTCTCTCCATCACCCGTGGGTCCATTCATTCCTACTCGCTCGTTCTCATGAATAATTAATTAGGCAATTTGATTGGGCGCTCACGGAACACCCAGAGCGAATTTGTCCAATCCGCTTTCACCAATTTCAGTGCGCGACACAATCCGTTCACATTGACTATGAACGGATTATGAACTAGTTTAAAGCTGTATGGTCCGTATGTAGTTATGAGGCTGTATGACATATCATACATTATTTCACCTGTTTTAACCAAAATTATTTGATTTTAAATCGATGTTTACAAATAACTGCGTCACTCTGTCATTTCAAGTGACAGTTACGTAACCAGTTCAAACTTTCAGATCATCGGTGGTCTTATCTTTGTATTTTGTTACAACAGTACCGTGCCATAAGTTTGATAGAAATAGAAATATCAAATACCTCTTAGTAATTCGTTGTTTTACGCTCATTCAGCCTTAAAACTAGACAGTTGCGTATGAGTTAATATATAATGTTGGGATTCCCCTGTCGCGCGTGGGTCTATCTATAGACGTCTATACATGTATATGTAACACTGTATAATCTATGGGATGATATATATATATATATATACTACACTATATTTACTTTCTAAATAATATTCTCACTGTTTTCTTTCACATGCAGATGTTTTCAAGCATGTAATTAAGGGAAAGTTGATAACTTTATAAAGTAATTAATCTGCTTTAAAGTAATTATGTACAAAAATAATACATGAACATCGGATCATACAGCTTTAAAGCACGCGACTGAGAGAGCGTAATGATTTGAAAAGAATAGAGCATCTGTTACAAAGATCTCGCAAGTCACACCTCGGATTAAGATTATGAACTTACGTGGATTATCATCCCAATCTTGCGATCTCCTACCTCCAAAATACAGTGCACCTTGCAATGTTGATAAAAGGCAGGGTGAGACGAAATGTGACGTCATGTCTATGTGTTGACGTACGTCACAATAACTACTGTGACAGAGGCTAGGAGTTCGTTTTATGCAACAAAATAGAAGCAATGTAAACAAGCGGTGTTTTAGTAAATAAATATAAGAAATGAACATCACTTTTGAGCTGTTCATGGTTAATATGAACGGATTTGGATTTGAGGCAAATTCTCTGTGAATTGCTAGTGCGATTCACAGAATTTGCCTCAAATCCAAATCCGTTCATACTGACTATGAACAGCTCAGAAGTGATGTTCATTTCTTAAATATATAGCTGAAAGATATTGTGCCACACGGACGTTGCCCGTTTGACCCAGAAGACTTTGTGGAACTTGAAGGTTCCTTATCGAGAGTATCAACCCCACCCGAAATCCCAGATACGCAGTATTTCCAATGGCCTACATTATGCTGTTATTCTCCTTTCACCGGAAGTTGGGAGCGCGCTTACGATTGTGGTCCTAAGCTTCAAATAAATAGTACTAACAACGAGTGTATAATAAAGCTTACGTTACCAAACTCTCTATTATGCTGAGTTTTAACAAGTTGTATATGTCTATGACAAAAACAAGGTTTCATTTCTTAGATTTTCTGAGGGAAACTTTTTAAAATATGTACTTCGTCAAATTGAAGAGTTGGGGAAGGGGTAGAGGTGTTATAGGTGTATTTGACGTTTATTTCTTTCCAAATTATGCAATTAATACCAATGATTTCAGTAGTAATCTTTTTTTATCAACAGACACCTGGAATTAAAAGCGTAATGAAAGCATGAAAGGCGAAGATAACTATCAGTGATCAATCTAGCATGTGATACAATCAGACACGTAGCATCGTTTATAAAGGGGAAGAGAAGTTGACTTCATGATATTGCCTGAAAATGTTTGACCAGTAAATTAAAAATAATAATAACAAGAGGTACTGTGAGCAATGCTCACTAAGAATACCCCCTGCCTACCCCAATCTCCCAAAGGGTGTTGGTAATAGGTATAAACTACCTTTTTTCTGAAAGTAAAAAACAAATGGCATGACAAACCGAACCATATTGCTACTTCGATGTCCAGTGCGCGTGACCTTTGACCTTTTGACACCAAAATCAATAGGGAACATCTTCATCCCATGGGTAGTCCATATGTATGATATGGTGACTGTAGGTGGAAAGGATAATGCTTTAGAGCCCGGAAACCATATTGCTACTTCGATGTCCAGTGCGCGTGACCTTTGACCTTTTGACCCCAAAAATCGATAGGGAAAATCTTCATCCCATGGGTAGTCCATACATATGATATGGTGACTGTAGGTGGAAAGGATAACGCTTTAGAGCCCGGAAACCATATTGCTACTTCGATGTCCAGTGCGCGTGACCTTTGACCTTTTGACCCCAAAATCGATAGGGAACATCTTCATCCCATGGGTAGTTCATATGTATGATATGGTGACGGTAGGTGGAAAGGATAACACTTTAGAGCCCGGAAACCATATTGCTACTTCGATGTCCCGTGCGCTTGACCTTTGACCTTTTGACCCCAAAATCGATAGAGAACATCTTTATCTCATGGGTAGTATATATGTATGATATGGTGACGGTAGGTGGAAAGGATAACGCTTTAGAGCCCGGAAACCATATTGCTACTTCGATGTCCAGTGCGCTTGACCTTTGACCTTTTGACCCCAAAATCGATAGGGAACATCTTCATCCCATGGGTAGTCCATATATATGATATGGTGACGGTAGGTGGAAAGGATAATGCTTTAGAGCCCGGAAACCATTGCGTCTACAGACGGACGGACGGACAGACAGACGGACAACCCGATTCCAGTATACCCATAATAATAATAATAATAATAATAATATTGAAAAATCCAAAGCTCGAGAAGGAAAGCCGCAAGGGTTGATCTTTCAGTTCCATTCATTGGTTAAATTTTACATTTCCACTACTATTCACAACAAAACTGGGTGTTTTTAAAGAGAGAGAGAGAAAGAGAGAGACGGAGGGTCCTATGTTTGTATCTATAGATCTATCTCTGCACGTGAAAATAACGAAGGTTGTATGTAATAATATGAGGGGGCAGACCCATTGTTGCTACCAGCATGATGATTGTTTTGTGCTCATTTGAGTAATTGAAGTGCAAGAAGAGGTGTAAGTTGATGTACACAAAATCTAACTTTCAAAAGATGGAATAATGCGAAAAAAAATATCTTAACAAAACTACTACGGATAACTCCGTTTACCTGATCAGGATATAGGGCTCACGGCGGGTGTGACCGGTCGACAGGGGATGCTTATTCCTCCTTGGCACCTGATCCCACCTCTGGTGTGTCCAGGGGTCCGTGTTTGCCCAACCAGATATTTTGTATTGCTTGTAGGAGTTATGAGATTGATCAACGTTCGTTATCTTCACCTTTCACTAGAGATACCAATTCGAGATATTAACATGCATTGTGCATTGGCACCTGGTGCACATTTAGCAACAAGTAGTTTTGTTCAGTGTGAACCGATAAATTGATAATGTACATTTATGCGTTGGTTGTACATGTGTTTTTAGGCATATCTTATTGCATTTTGTGTGTGTGTGTGTTTTGGTTTTCGAAATTAGTGATAAGAATTACATGTAATATGAAGATTGCTGTTATACTAAGGACATCATGATTCTGATCTAAAGAAATCGAGGACTAGTTAATATTTACATACTTTGTTACATCATGACCATACATTGCTTGTGAGAAAACCACACAAGGGACACATATAAATGTAATCAGTGACTAAAATGTTGTGTTCAAGTAAACTATTTTTAAGTAATTTACACTTGATTCTGAGAAAAATCCCTTCACTGGCAAATATTTACTTTTGCCAATACACTTCCTTATATGACAGAACTAATAAAATTGATGTTCAATTTCGTGTGACATGAATTTGGTCATGTGATCAGGTTGTTCTTGCGTATGAATACAATCACCGCTTCAAAAGTCAGTTCCTGTATTTTCACCTGGCTTCTTGTTTATGCAATGCAGTGGGGGATTTAGACCCACCCCCACCCTCTCGCCACAAATTTAAATAATAGAAATAGTGAGTAAAATTCCAGATTAGTAAAATTCCATATTGGCACCCAAAATGGCTAAGCAGTTTGGCTAATACTTGACTTTCACACACACCCTTTCGGAAACCCTGGATCCGCCACTGCAATGACATCATAACAGAAATAAACGCAGCAGGATATTTATACAGTTTATTTTGTAAAAAACAAGAATTTCATCAATTTATAAAAGAGAAACATTAAACATATATCGTTCTGTTGTTTCATTGTATACAGTTTTAAATACTGTCTGCAACTTCTGCATGGCGAATTTATAAAATAAAGTTCTATGATATTGGAAGCGAAAACATGTAGGGCTACATGTATTTACTTCAGGATGATAGGTTAACCTGTTGTTTCCTGGCAACTTCCATCACGGCTATGACTCGGCATGATTATAAGCGAGGCTGGTTTCGAGGCTCGAAAAATTTACATGTTCATGTCAGGGTACCGGTGCGAGTCTTCATTAAAATCCTACAACAGAAATCTCTCAAGTGAACAAAAACTCCGTCAGTTAATTTTTATTTTATTTTACACACACTGAAGGTAAATAAAAGACGCAACCTACCTGCACTTGGTCTAAATCTGTCCTACTGTCTTGAATCGTCTCATGCATGGCTACAACCGCGAGTCCTAACGATGAACATACCGTTGTTTCTTTCCAAAAGCCTGACTAAGAGCTTAACGTTAACTCGACCCATCATATCCTCCATCAATTTTCTCAGATCCTTTGAATTTCTGTCGAAATCTGTGATCAACAATTGCGTTTTCAACTTAGTAAGCTAGACCGACGCCAGTTTCTCCATCGCTGATCGCGACCAAATCACACCTCGGATGTAGTTTACTCCGCTCTTGTCATTTCAGTTAACTTGACGCTCTAAATTACCTTTATTTTTACACATGTTTCGTCTTTTTTAAAACATTTTCAAATAAATATCTATATCTTATATTCTCTTTAATATTGTTCCTAATTTTTTATTCGATAAAACTCTTACGAACTATATTTTGTGTTCTACGATCGTTATTTTGGTCATCTGCTACATAATCATGGAAGCTCGGTAAGAACACAAATCAAAATGGAAAATATAAATATAAGAAATAAAATATCATTTTTGAATGTTATTGGGATATGACATGAAGTTGGTATGTGATCAAATCTACTATAACGCCCTTCGGGCGTTATAGGATTTGACCACGTGACCAACTTCATGTCATATCTCAACAACATTCAAAAATGATATCTTATTTCTTAATTGATTGCAATAAAAAATTGTAAATTTTATATCTATTCCTTATATGACACCGTCAACTGAGGACCGCAATATGCTGCACGCCTTCTGTAATCAGGGGGAAATAATTCGCATAGCATTATGAAAAATGAAGGCCATTATAACTTGAATTTTGTCCTCTATTGGAATGATTTCCACTTCTCTGGGCAGGGGGTCACCGCCAGTTTTTCGCGGTTTTCGTCTATTCTACGCTATCTTCTTTTTCGTGTCTCTCGTTAAGCAGCTCCATTTCTTTTTTAGCTCATCAGCTGTCCTTTCATGGGAGGTATTAACTGCTTTGCCTTTGTTGTAATTTTTTGCCATTGTCTTTTGCTTAGCTGAATTCGTAGCGCTGGAGTTCTGTTTTGAAAATAACACTTCTCTTTTTACCTCTTCAGTTAAAATTTCAATTTCTGCCGTTGAGAATTCAGTATTTTTTTTTAATCGAGACATGTTTAGATTTCAAACACGGCATGGGTTGTGGATCAATTTTTTGTTAATTTGTATAACGAGTTGAACAATAAATTCGTGTACTACACCACGTGTTCTTTGTTATGACCCTATTTTAAAGCCAAAACCATTGGCTACTACTTTTATCATTAAACCTGTAGAACAGGTATTTAAGCTAAGCACGAATTTTCCTCATTCGAAGGCTTTTCTTTGACGCAAAAACAGCCCCTCCCCCTCCCAGCTACAGTTTGTGCAGAGTTGTCGTATATGCGCATTGGAAATGTGTTTTATTTCTAGTTGCAATATCGGGCTGAAACAGATGAAAGCCCCTCTGCCTGAAACTATGTACCAATGTCAAACTTAATATCGTGCAATTGGTATCTAATAAGGTTTTCTATCAATTATCCTTTAATGATTAATTTACACAAGCCATTCATTCACTAACGGTATTCATTTGAAATGTAAATGCAAAATCTGAAAACATTGATTACCCGTTTTGATATACATGTACTCTTATTGCAGATATATCTTAGAAAAAGAGATTTAATACGAAGGTTTCGTGAAACAGTTGTGGATATTGTTAGGAAATTAGTAAGCTATAACTTAAGAATATTTTACAAAAGTTTTATGAAGCTGAGTCCAGTAACTTTGGAACGTAGAACCTGCTTTTTCTTTGAGTTCTTTAATAGCGTCAATGAAAGTAAGTTTAATAAAATGATCCGTTATTTCTGCAAGCAGATCCAGAAGCATTGACAGAAATATTTCTTCCTCAATTTCATTTGCTTTTGATGCTTTGAACAAATTCACCCCTACTTCTAACAAATCAGGATCAGACAGGAGAACATTTCTGCTCTTTCTATGAGGGTTTTCTATGTTCAAATGTATGAATCCAGGTGTATGCATTTGAAAGATTTCATTTGCTTTGGAGAAACAAGAGGTACTGTGAGCAATGCTCACTAAGAATACCCCCCGCTTACCCCAATCTCCCAAAGAGTGTTGGCAATAGGTATAAACTACCTCTTTTCTGAGTGTAAAAAACAAATGGCATGACAAACCGAACCATATTGCTACTTCGATGCCCAGTGCACGTGACCTTTTGACCCCAAAATCGATAGGGAACATCTTCATCCCATGGGTAGTCCATATGTATGATATGGTGACTGTAGGTGGAAAGGATAACGCTTTAGAGCCCGGAAACCATATTGCTACTTCGATGTCCAGTGCGCTTGACCTTTGACCCCAAAATCGATAGGGAACATCTTCATCCCATGGGTAGTCCATATGTATGATATGGTGACTGTAGGTGGAAAGGATAACGCTTTAGAGCCCGGAAACCATATTGCTACTTCGATGTCCAGTGCGCGTGACCTTTTGACCCCAAAATCGATAGGGAACATCTTCATCCCATGGGTAGTCCATATATATGATATGGTGACGATAGGTGGAAAGGATAATGCTTTAGAGCCCGGAAACCATTGCGTCTACAAACGGACGGACGGACAGACAGACGGACAACCCGATTCCAGTATACACCCCCCCCCCCCCACAACTTGTTGCAGGGGGTATAAAAATTATATAAGGGATCACTGACAGTGAACAATCCTCTGGAGGCATTCTGTTTTTGCAGAATCTCTTGCATACTAGGATCTTGGGAACCTGCACTTTCTTCACTTATTCTCACCTGCTGTAATACACGTGTATTTTGATGGGAGAATCTGCGACACCTACTGTTTTTAGATAGCTTTCCAATAGATCTTATGACAGATTTATGCAATCTGTTTTACTTTGACAGGATTTTCACATGCAGAATTTTCACTAAGTCTTTCAGTTTCACTTAAAGCCGAATGTTTATTGTTTCTGCTAAATCAGAGTCACTTTGTTCTTGGCATACCTGTTTGCAGCAGTCAAGGTTTTCGAAAGGCTCTTTTGCTTCTTCTTCATAGAAGGCATCAACTGCATCAGGGTGCTTTAACTGGACAGCCGTTAAAGTTCACAATCCTGATGACCTACTTTTTTTACACAGCGACCTACAACTCTTGGCCTGGGAAAAAGAATGAAAAACAGTTTACTTCCACACATTTTGTTTGTCCTTGTGCACAGCGAGTGCAAAAGCCAACTGTATTGGATACTGAGTCCGGCATGCTAATAATTTCTGTTGTTGTGGACTATAAACATCAAACTGAAACTTTGATACTGGAACAGCTTTGCCATCAATTCTGATGACTGGTTCCTCTCCGTCTCTCAACTGAAGAAATGTGCCTAATATGTCTCATTGAAGACTTCCGTCAAGGTTCCTGGTGATGATAACAGGAGTCCCATCTTTTGATATAAGGACTTTGGGTGCACCACAATGGATTAGATGCCTTTTGTCACCTAGAATACATTTTAGCTTGAATAGTAAATATACACAATAAAAATGACACAGTCAGAGGGGGACCTCATTGAGAGATTCATCATGGATATAAATAATTATGCCAGACAGTGACTTTAACTAGCACCCCCAGCCTACACAAAAGTATGTCTTCTAACCAAGTGTAATATACCTTTACTACTTGTATACTTAAAAGTTTTAAGATAAAAACTATTCTAGTTATTTTGTTCCTAGATAGTGTTGACAGACAAAATGGGTGTTGCTGAAACGCGGAACGGAAAATATTGTATGCAATAATATAACGAGAAGGTCAGCATATTGTAAAATCAAAAGCCTCATGAACAAGGGAAGCAGAAATTGCAGGGAACAGGGAGTCATCCACAGAATCCACCGTTTCGTATTCGTCATACAAATGCATACATGTATGTATTTTAAAACAATTAACTTA
>NC_079164.1:45991418-45993918 GCF_947568905.1 Ostrea edulis
TGGGCCTCTTGTTTATAGAAGTTATGAGATTGATCACTGTTCGTTATCTTCGCAATATTTGTTCAATTCACAATTGCTTTTGTGTATTTGCAAACTTGAGATTAATATAATTTACATAAGTATTATACATACATATGCATCCTATTAAAATACATCCATATGTAGTTTACATATATTCGTGGGTTTTGAAAACGTATTTTGGGGCTTAGCTTAGCTGGGAATTTGTATCCTTTGATGCTATCGTAATTTCATTGTTGTTCACTAAGGCTTGATTTAACACAATATATGTAATTTCTACGAAGATCAGACTAAACGACCTCAGCTTAAGCAACTATGTTTGGAAAGATTTGTCCTGGAGAATTATAAATTGTCATGGACAATTTTATATGTATTCACAACGATTAATTAAACGCAGTGTAAAGGATAAGCATGCATAATATTCATAATATTATCATACCCCACACAAAGAAGTTTCGGAGGGTATAATGTTTTTGACCCGTCCGTCAGTCCCTTTTTTGTCAGCTGAAATCCTCTGAGACCACTTAACAGAATTTCGTGAAACTTTGTTGTTAATAAGGACACACTGTGTAGATGTGCATATTCCCAGGAAATTCTTATTAAATAATTTTTCTTGGAGTTATGCCCCTTCTAAACTTAGAATTTCGAGCCCGTCTGTCCTTTTCTTGTCAGCGCAACTCCGACGAGATCGCTCATTAGAATTTCGTAAAACTTTGTATTTAATAAGGACACACTGTGTAGATGTGCATATATTCCCAGGAAATTCTGATTCAATAATTTTCTGGGAGTTGTGTCCCTTTTGAACTTAGAATTTCGAGTCCGTTTGTCCTGTTCTTGCAGTAATGCATAGCATTACTATTCATTATGTGAGGCATTGTTAAGCAATGTTGGAGCTTGGGGTATGTGAGCTCGCTCACTTTTGCTTTCTTTCATTTCGAAAATGTATAAACGTTAAGAGACATTGCATTTTAGATAATCAATAAATGTCTCTTACATAACAGTCAGTTTCTAATAAATTGAATTTAAATTTACCTTGCAACAATTCAAGATTTACAGTATTTTTTACGTGAAATACAATACTGTTTCACTGAATATATACCAGTACATTTTTGTCATTCTACAAACGCTATAGACATTTCTTCTGTTGTGTTTGAATGACTTGTCTCTGGGGGTTTGTTTAGCAAAATATTGATTTTTATTTCCTGAACATTTTGAAATACACATTAAACCGGAAAAAGAGTATTTGGTAGGAAGTACAGAAAAACAACTACATGTGTCAGTATGACACGAATGCGACGTTGACATTCAGTTTTGAAATATTTTAAAGTAAAAAAAAAATTTAAAAGAAAAGACCGGAGAACAATGAATAAATCGAAATATTCAAAGTCTTGGGGCAATAATGTTTGTGAAAATAGGTCAACCAACATGAAATTCATCAATATAAAGAGATTGACCAAATATTAGTTCATTATTTACAAGCATAAACCGTCAGGAAAAATATGACGGAAATCGTTTCGTGGCAGGGGATATATATATGTAAGCACGGTATTAAAAGAACGGAACATATCATGACGATAATAGCATAATAATGATTTCTGTCTCTTTCTATATAATATTGATTACATATATTGTTTAACGTCCTTCTTGTGAATTTTCCACTCATATGGAGACGTCACTATTGCCGGTGAAGGGCTGTAAAATTTAGGCCTATGATCGACGCTTACGGTCTTTGAGCAGGGAGGGTTCTTTATCGTGCCACACCTGCTGTGACACGGAACCTCGGTTTTTGCGGTATCATCCGAGGGACGGCCCCATTTAGTCGCCTCTTACGACAAACATGGGGGTAATGAGGATCTATTCTAATCCGGGTCCTCACGAGACTCTATGTATAATAGGAATGTGTACGCAGGCTTTATCATTATAGACATCACTGGTATTGACTGTCTGTTTCTTCGTTATTTCCGTTGGTTGTACTTGTGTATTGTTAAACGTCTTGAACGAGAATTTTAAAGTCATATAGAGACGTCACCATTGTCAGTGAAGTGCCGCAAAATTTAGGCATATGTACGGTGCTTACGACTTTAAAGCAGCATCGTGCAACACCTGCTGTGCCACGGGGCCCTCTGTTTTAACAGTCATCTGAAGGACCGCCCCATTTAGTAGTCCCTTACAACAGCCAAGGGGTACTGAGCACTTATTTTAACCCGGCTCATCAACTCAGTATTAGCATGTCGTCCAGTGAGAGAAAATGTAGTGGATAGATCCAGAATTTTGACAGATATTGCGAGAAAAGAGGTAAAATTAGAATGATATAAAACTCAAACGTGAACTAAAATTTACTTTGGGATCAGTGTGACCGTTGGAAAACAAAGAGTTAGGAGAAACGCATGCAGGACTCAGTGGCGGATCTAGGATTTCCGAAGGGGGATGTAAAAGTCAAATATTAGCAAAAGTAATCAACCATTCTGGGTGCAAAATCTGG
>NC_079164.1:45998918-46101418 GCF_947568905.1 Ostrea edulis
TATATCGTCGCACTGGACAAAAACTACCATTATAACACTTTACCCACATTTGCAATACCGAGTTTCAAATTATGAACGACCGCTCATTTTGTCTTTGGTCAACTATTCGGCATGACGAATTACAATTGCATTCGTAAAATCATAATCTAATTTTCAATACAGAGAGAGATCAATGTTTTTAAAAAGTTTTTTAAAACAGTATTTTATTATGTATAACACAATAAGGATTAGGCAGCAGGCAGCTCCAATATAAGCCGTCTCCTGTAAGGTGCGAGGTAATGTCCACATAATGATGTATTTGAGAAATTACAATATATTTAATATGATCATTTTTGTTGCATGAGGAAAATTTAATTTGGAGGTCCAAGTGACTTTCTAATAATCAAGTTTTATTTACTGTATATGATATCAATAAATCTAACATAACTGATTCACGCAATCATTAAAAAAAATTCATTTGAATTAAAGACATTGTTCATTCAATTCGTGTGCGAAACAATTCAAACCCGCATTTAAAAAGTCCCTCCTCTATGCATTTAATATTTAATTGTGATTGCTCGGGGTTTCATTTCATTCTTATAAAGCGGACCTACTTGTTACTAAATCTCAACAAAATAATACACTTGTATATTGTATTCAATATATTTGTGCGCACCTCGATGTACAATAAAACATGCATGGCTCGTCAATAGCAAATCTTAAACATAAAATTACTACATATTAAGATCCCTTATAAGGAAATGTATAGTTCCAATTGAATAAAACTAACATAATGAACAAATTGATACAGAAATTGATATATTTTAAAGTAATCTATGATTTCGGATATTTTGGACTTTTTAGAAAATTTGATTTAATAAGAAAATAATGACACATTCGGCAAATGACATCATCTTATTTGACCTTTAACCTTAAAATATGACCATGACCTTCATTATTCTTTAGGACCAAATACTTTTTGTTTAAGCATATTCATGAGTCCAAATATGAGGTCTCTACAAAAGTTACATGTTACTTTATAATAAATATTTTAATCTCACAAAGATGAGATAAATGTATTCAAGATTTAGACTCCCAGATCTCCAATATATTGGATGGCTCCCATACTTTTCAGAATATGCAATATACATGCCATGGATTATATTCGTTTGTTCAGAACTTCATTTAATATTAGTATTTAATATGGAGATTTCAATTTTTAAATTAATGAATTTATAATGATAGAAGTGAAAACTGATTTTACAGGTGTTTGGTACTACCTTAAGTAAGATCGTGGTCGCTTACCAACTATGAGACTTTTAGTAGATTGTTCCCAATTCCATACAGGCATGTTCACTAAGTTTAAATCATAAATTCGCCGCTTACAGAATCGAACTTTTAAATAATTGGAAGTGTTGAAAACCATCAGGAATGATAATCTACAAAATCAAGTTTGTTCAATGCGTAAATGAAAATACTTCCTGACACGACTATAATGTTCAACTAGAGAGGAGAATTAATTATACATATGTTATGCAATGGTTCTGTATCCAGTCAAGGAAGGCGTGGTTCAGGATGGAAACAAAAATCAATTCTGCAAACTTTGCAATGATATCAAATATCTCACAAAGAATTCATAGTCACTGTTTCAGCATAGAACAGATCATATCAAAGATATAGAAATTAATTTTGCAAGGTTGTGTGAATTGCTAATCAATTCTTTTTACGAGTTTAATCAAAATCAGAGTTGATCATTTCAAAGACAAGGTTGGTGAAGCAACATGCTTAAGATTTGTTGAATGTGACATACGGTGAATTCAACAATGCTTTAATTTAATCCAGATTAGACCATGGATAGTGAGTGGATGACAGAAAAACCAAATAACAGTACAAATTCTTCCGTCGATGGAACTGTCTCAGAAAGCATTGTACCTCCAAGTCTTCAATATGCTTTCGGAGTTTTGGGAAATCTAACCGCCATGTTCCTTCTCTGTCGGTCATCAGGTGTACATAAATGGAAGCCTTTCTACAGACTTGTTGGTGGCCTAGCTATCACTGACTTTTGTGGGATAGCTCTCGTATACCCAGCAGTAATGGTCCGATATATTTCGGGGTTTACTTTTGAATTTCCCAAACAACTTTGTGATTATTTTTCCTTTTGGTTCTCTTTCTCTTTCATGTCATCGGCCATGATCGTCAGTGCAATGTCTTTTGACCGATTTATGGCAGTTGCATATCCGATTCTCTACAGAAACTCACAGAAGACTAGAGTGAATATTATGCTTGTCATGATTTGGGCTTTTAATGCTATCGTGTCATCTTTGAACTTAATGGGTGTTGGCTCAGCTAGAAACTTTTATCCTGGGTCATGGTGCTTTTTGGACTTTGCAAGCAAGGGACATCTTGATAAAGTGAACACTTATATATATTCCATTATTGGATTCATTATTTTAACTGCCACAATTATTATGAACATATTCGTCGTCTATTTCATTTGCAGAAAAGTTTCAACATCCGACAGAAGAAAAAGCAATGATATTTTTATCATCGTCTTTCTTTTCGTTATAGTAATACTATTTTCCATCTGCTGGGTTCCTTTGATGGTGAGTATATTTTTTAGTATTATCTTACGGTCAAAGTTAGTGTGTTAATGTAAAACTTGTACGGTACCAAGTTTGATGCAGCAGATGTGCATTTCGACAAATAATGTCTCTTCAGTGATGCTCAACCGAAATGTTTGAAATCCGAAACATAGAAATGCCAATAAATCATCATCTTTACATTTCCGGTTTTTATAAATATGCACTACACATAGAACATGACTGAATGTCGTGGAAACTTTAAAATGTCACACTGAGGCGAATCTGAATCGATAAGGTGATTTCAATGGAATCAAATAAAGTTTACAAGAAAATGTTTTGTTCTCAAGATTTATGTAAGGTCCTATGTGACTGAATTCAGTCTGTTGAAAATTCTGTTAAAACAAAGTTTTCTCTTTGTCATAGTCATAATCCTGACTTCATGAGAAGTCTGCTGGTTAAAGCGTCACAGTTCATGCCCTTATATACTTCCAAACTGAAATTTATTTTATATCATTCCATTCGAACTTCTTTTCTGTCCGAATTCCCAGCTGTTGAAATAGAAGTACTATATCAATATGCATACGCCCATTGTTCACAACTACATCGCATTCAGGGGGAAACGACTATCATTTTAATTGGCAAAGATATAGGAGGCAAAAACAGTGGGAAAGTAAAAATATTTGAAAATGTCTGGATAATGTATGCTTGACAGATTTACACCATTCCAAAGTGATGGACAATTTTTCTATATTAATACCGGTAATAATAAAGAGTGTATAGCATTATAACTGCGTTTTTGCCGATCAGATGGATTTAGAAGCGTTACTGCTAAATGTTATGTAATCTGCACGCTCATCAACTTAAAAGAAAACAACCGAATCACATACAAAAGCGATGAAACTGCACTACCGAAACCGCTTGATATTTCTCCTTTTTAAAATATGCCAGTCAAATGAACAAACTTCCCCTGTATTCATGATTTGTTTGTCATTCAGTTACACTGGTAGTACCACTCTATGTAAACTGATGTTTTCATTCTTTAATTTTCCTTTCTAATCCCATTGTTATAATCAATATTTATTCGCGAGTCACTGGTATAGCGATGTCAACCTGTCCGTCCAGAAATTACAGTTCTTGGTTTACCTCATGTTTACTAAATAGTATTAATTTTGAGCTTACACTAGACATTGAACTAGCATACAAATAAAATGCTCCTTAGGACGTTCACTTTCATAATGCGATGAGAATTAATGAGTTACGGGTTGCTATGGTTTCATATAGCGCTCTGAAGTTGAAGATCTTGGATACCTCATGAAGCCATTTTCCAGTACTTAAAAATGCTCAACACAACATGCAATATTCTTGAAGAAGAGAAATATGAATGTTAATGCATGATATTGTTTAGGTGCTGAATCTGCTCAAAAGATAACTATCAAAAATCAATTTTATGACTAAAAAGAAAAGCAAATTAAAATTCGGTTTCCATGACAACAATTTAAAAACAATATATGTAGGTCTTTTTCAATTATATTATAGGGTGACATCTTATATGGTTTAGTAATTTGTCGGTAGCTCGTTTATGCCAGCAATTAAAAGCCTCCACATTTATCGTCCACACCGTTTTAGCCATTCTTTAGTCTGAATGAAACTCCTATCAAGCTATATTTGTACCAAGCATCAAACAGAATTTGATAGGTCTATACGACCACTGCTCCGCTTTGACGTCAAAATCTATTCTCCCGTCGTAAATAGATTTTTTTTAAAGCTGGATAACAAATGTGAACGATATTGCTGTATTTGTCGGTGAATTTGTACCAAATTTTAACAAAATGACATCACTATGATTCTGAAAAATGACGTACAAATTTAGCATGCAAAACAATAATAAATAAACAAAAATTTAAAAAAAAAAGAAGAAGAAAGAAATAACATAATAAATAAATACATGTATATATATATATATATATTCAGTACCTAGTTGTGATTATTTAGTGCTTTATATATTAATTAATTGATTATCACATGTATCGTTTAGATCCTAGGGGTAAACGCAAGGTTGGGTGTTATAATTGTTTGTTTGTGCTTTATATTAAATATTCTATGCAATTGCATCGAGAGATCCACTCTCCTTATAAAATATCTTAAACACTGAATGACACAGCGACTGTGTGAGATTGCATCAGTGTGTATAAGTAGCGCTTTAGGAGCATAACAAAACTTCTTTTCCTAGGGAAGTCGTTGTGGCCGAGTGGACTTACGCACTGGTTTGACAGTCTTGCTAGGCGGTGGGTGCCGCAGGTCGCTGGTTCGACCCCGGGCTGGAGCGAAAATTTTCAGTACCTAGTTGTGATTATTTAGTGCTTTATATATATATATATATATATATGACTAAACCTACACGAGACTTCGTTTTAGGCCCAAACTTTGGAAATTTAAATGGGGGTGGGGATGGACCACCACACCTATCCTTCGCTATATGGTTCAATCTTACCATTTGGTACTATATGTACTATAAAAAGTGGGGGAGATGGACAGTTGCCCAATATATCTTTCTTTTTGCATGTGTGCGAAACTAAGTAACGTATATGAAATTACAAAATCTGGGGTTTCACTACCGTTTTCAAACTGTGCGTAGGGTTCATGGAATTTAATACTTTGTGCTGTGATAATCAATAAAAGAAAAGAAAAATGCATTTAATGATCACTTAGCAATATATCATCCCTCTAGATCTCTGTCTAAAAAATCCAATAGTTGAATGCATTACATTCATTTTCTACACATGATGAACACAGAAACAATTTTATAAGATCATTTCTTATTTAAGGGACTCCAATCCTCAGCAATGTTTGGTAACTTGCGTAAAATCCGGAAAAAGTTTATTCGTATCATAAATTCCGGCATTTATATTTTTTGGAACTCTTCTTTGAAAAAAGAATAAGAATTCACAGATGTAAACAAACGGAAATGGAGGGGAATTGTATACGAGAAAGAGATAAGAAAGGTCGGTTCAAGAAAGCCTCGTCTACTGCTACTACAACCATTAGCACATGTACCGATGCAAATAACAACCACCCTGACTTCATCGATGTCTACAGCGAAGATCCACTAGCACAGGTAGATGAATATGATGAAAATAAAGAGACATTTGACCTGTTCCAAGGCAGAAGAGTTGTTGAATTTTCAATTCTGGTGGATCATTTGCAAAGAGTGTGCTTTCTGTGTCATACGCCTTTGGATCTTGTTGACTGTGAGAAAGAGAGACGTTATGGACTAGCCAGCTTACTGTATGTGAGATGCAGGAACTGCGACGAACTGACGATCATTCCAACTGGTAAACATACTTTTTCAGGATTATCAGCTGACATCATTCAACTGGCAGCAAGGTGTGGAGAAACTGAATTCAATCAGTATGTTTTTCCAACAACCAACATCAATCCAGTGGCATCAAAGATCACAGGACTAACTTTTGATGGTACATTGCTGTACAAGAATGGTATTCCTTTACTAGCTGTTTCTCTAGAGAAGTGCTTAGTATCATTCTTTGATTGGCTGAAGAATTCTGGTATCAATGATCCAGTGTTGTTTGCTCATAATGGAAGGAAGTTTGACAGCCTTATTTTTGGTAGATCTGTTCTGGATAGTGGGAAAGACGAATATGGAAAGATTATTTGTGGGTTTTGTGACACCTTGCCAATGCTGAAAGAACATGCATCAGGATCCCATCTGAACTTTTCTTTGGAGACTTTGGTAAAGGATATTCTTGGGTGCACTTTTAGTGCACATGATGCAGTTGAAGACTGTAGATATCTCCAGAAAGTTGTTGAGCATCACAAATGTGACAATATTGACTCATTTTATCTTCAGTATAGATTTACTATGAAGTACATCATTGATATCATAAAGCAGATGGAAACTTCCAAAAACAAATCTACATACTCTTATGCCATTAGTTGAAAATCACATTATTTCTGAAAGCATGTGTAAAAGGATATCTTTTTCAGGACTAGGTTTCAAACATCTGCAGATAGCACATCAGAGAAGAGGCTATGCTGGGATACACAGCTTATTTACAGAGAATTTTCAGGGCAAGCCCAGGATTACAAAGCGCACATCTATCATTACTGCTGTGTTCAAATTCATGGAAGAGAGATAACTCTACATTCTGAAAATTGATGTCATATTGATTTCAGTCATTATCTTTTATATTTTACTGGATACAATGCAATTTATTTTTATTTTTGTAATCCTTTCACCCAATGGATATTTTGTTTAGGCAGCAAACAAGTCAACATACAGTATATGAAATACAATTTGATGAAACTGAGATAACTCTTTTTGTTTTCTATTATTTACTGTATACGTTATGATCAATTATCTCATAAGATCACCTGGATACAATGGTAAATAATTATCAATTCTTTGTCATAATAACAAGTACGTAAGAAAAGCTTCACAATAATGGTAAAAAAATACATCTTCATTTTTTTGCACCTGAGGGACGGAGTACCTTAAATTGACATTTCATTTATTAATTAGTTAAAACAAGAGTATCCTAGAAGGATTTATTTAATATATTCAGATGTACTTTAGTACGCCTGTGTTTTAATCTAAAGAATCATTAATCACTGAGGGATGCTTTTTTTTGATCTGTACAATCAGCTTTACCGATTCCGTTAAATGCTAGGTACCACTGGTCGAGGAAATTCGGACAGTTTCATCCTCGCATAAAACTGCTTCTTGAAACCAAATTGCTTGCCGTGTTTTGAACTGTCCTTTCTCTATATTTTTTTCGTATAATATTTGAAATTATATAACGTAATTACAATAAAATTTACTATCCAAGTAAACAATGTGTGTGCTCTGAACTACTCGGTGAATCATGTAATCAACGAAAAACGAATCTAAGATATAAAATTATAAACACATGGATCCATGCGATATATAAAATACAAGGCCCAATAAATGATAGAGTTGATCAAAAGTATATTTTTTATCGCAAGTAAAGCTTCAATAATGGTTCTACGATCAAACATTTTATCGGGACAGTATAGCACTACTCAAGGCTCCTCTTAAATATAGCCTATAAATGTAGTTTTCGAAGGAATGCCGATCGCTTTTGACAATAATGGCCCTGATTCTGCATTCCCAGTATTTTACGATTTTGCACAGGAAAACAAAATATCAATTATTACTTTGGATTGGGAATGGGTCCTGTGTAAACAAAGACAGGCTGAAAAACTCGTGAAAAAGCACCCCCCCCCCGCCCTGATTCTACGTGCCTGTTAAATCATGGTACTTTTGGAACAATTATTTTAATTACTGTTACTATGTTATATGTCTTAATTAAAAGAAAGAAGTTTTGATTATTAACTTATGAAAATATCCATGAATCATTATATCATTTTTTATTGAAAATTGGGTGCACATGTTGTATTGGATCCGCCGCTTATTTGAACCTAGACTATCTCCCTGTATTTTCACAAATATGGATTACCCCCCACCACTCCCACTACTTCATTCAGATGTGTCAAATAAACTAAATGATTAAAAATAATAAATCTTTACGATATCTATACTAGCATTGTTACATACATGTATAATCATTTCTTATTGCAATAAAAAAATGAAGGGAAATGATTTTTGCAAACTTATGCCAACATTCATAAAGCACTTTTCACAATGTAAACAACCTTCTCGTACGTTAATGCATAGAAAGGGTAGAGTGTATTGGTGATTATATTTTTAATGAAACGATACATGTATTTGATCCCTGTTAATCGGAATTTGAACCCATTTTCGCGGTGTTACGTTTCAAGTAAATTGACAAAGTATATCCTATTTCCACAACCATAATAACGTGTTAAACCTACACAGTATCGCGATTATGTCGCAGATATATTGTGCTGGGCGTCAGTATTTGTTTTTCAGACAAAACCAAATGGGTCATTTATCATTTTCAAATAAAAATGATCCCGTGGGGATCCGGGTTAGAATAGGTCCTCAGTACCCCTTGCTTGTCGTAAGAGGCGACTAAATGGGGAACTCCTTCAGATGAGACCGCAAAAACCGACGTCCCGTGTCACAGCAAGTGTGGCACGATAAAGATCCCTCCCTGCTCAATGGTCATAAGCGACGAGCATAGGCCTAAATTTTGCAGTCCTTCACCGGCAATGGTGACATCTCCATCTGATTGAAATATTCTCGACAGTGATGTTAAACAACATTCAATCAATCAATCAATCAAATAAAAATGAATTGTATAAGAAATATTTGCTATTACACCTGTATTCCATTTATATTTCATCTGCACTGTCACAAGGCCAATGATAATATTGACAGCAGCTAACGATTGGTTGATTGATTGAATATTGTTTAACGTCCCCCTCGAGAATATTTCACTCAGATGGAGACGTCCAGCAGCTAACGAAAGGCTGACTCGTGGTTCAAACTTCTCTTTTTCCCCTAATGTTTTTCGCCACATTAAACAATTTTTTCAGTTATATAGAGGCGCCCAGTTTTTGTTGGTGGAAGAGAGAACCCAGATACAATGTACCTGGGAAGAGACCACCGACCTTCCGAAAGTAAACTGGGTGGGGAACTTTCTCACTTACCGGCGCGAGCGGGATTCGCACCCGCGCCGACAGTGGTGAGAGACCATGTGATTTTGAGCGCGATGCTTTAACCACTCGGCCACGGAGGCCATTTGGTTCAAGCTTTTGATAGAAAATGTATTTGGTAATACTTGTTGTAAAATGGAAATTTTGTAAAACGTATCAAATTTTACGAAACAACACAATTGGCACCGGTAATCAAGTCTTTCTCCTCATAAACATATTGATATCAGCTGTACAGACGACAATTCCTCTCACACGATATTTAAAAAGACATTAGTTTTCGACAGCAGCGTCCACTTTGCTGATAGTTTTTTCATTGGAAAAAACATCTTTTGATACCAATTTTCATTTAATCGAAGAAAATCTTCCAGCAAGGACACGCAATAGATGAAATATTGTCTCAAAGTTACAAAGAGGGGGTGAAATTCCGGAAAAATCAAGTACATGTATGGGTTTGACTTTTAATTTCAAATAATCAACATCCGGTTTCCCAAAAATAAAGTGACATGATATTTGATTGATTGATTGAATATTGTTTAACGTCCTTCTCGAGAATACTTCACTTATATGGAGACGTCACCACTGCCGGTGAAGGGCTGCCAAATTTAAGCCTATGCTCGGCGCTTATGGCAATTGAGTAAGGAGGGATCTTTATCGTGCCACGCCTGCTGTGACACAGGACCTCGGTTTTTGCAGTCTCATCCGAAGGACCGCCCCATTTAGTCGCCTCTTACGGTAAGCAAGGGGTACTGAGGACCTATTCTAACCTGGATCCCCACGGGATTTGAGTAAGTAGTATAGATGGAAATCAAAGACAGAAAAAATTGGTAAAAGACACTAGATTTCACCCCAAGCGTAGGCCATTACAGGGTGTTCGTGGCTCGGTCCTTTGCCAAGGCAGTCGTATGATAAATTTGCCTACAATTTTCTTTGAGTATCATATGATGCCTCGGGTTACGACTTTTATACTAACATTATATACGGCCATCGTGTCATTTCTCACAATGCCTCTCGGGGAAAATTCATACAGTATAGCTGCGTGGAGGTTGTTTGAATACCGCGCTAATGAAAGGTGAAGATAACCAACAGTGATCAATCTCACACCTCCTATAATGTAAAACTTATACGGTACCAATTTTGATGCACCAGCTGCGCATTTCGACAAATAATGTCTCTTCAGTGATCCTTAACCGACATGTTTGAAATCCGAAATAACTATGAAGTTTTAGAGCTAAATATAGCCAAAAAAGTGGAGCCAAATTCGTCCAAGGATAAGAGCTATGCATATAAATAATACAAAAATAGAGTTGAGCAAACAGACCTTTGGACACACCAGAGGTGGGATCAGGTGCCTAGGAGGAGTAAACATCCCCTGTCGACCGGTCACATCCGCTGCAAGCCCTGTATACAACATTCTCCTTGCGATCTGCTCAAGTCTTCCACGAAAATCGTTTGGAACCCGCACGGTTTATGTGGAGAAGTTTGCGGTGTATGACAATCTTCGAATGTCCTCCAAAAATCTTGCGTTTCCTCTCCGAACACTTCTCCGCAAAATTACCGTACGAGGATCGTGCAATACATTGTATGACGTGTACCGACTTTCGATATTTGATTGAATATTGTTTAACGTCCCTCTCGAGAATCTTTCACTCAGAAGGAGACGTCACCATTGTCGGTGAAGGGCTGCAAAATTTAGACCTATGCTCGGCGCTTACGGCATTTGAGCAGGGAGGGATCTTTATCGTACCACACCTACTGTGACACGGGACCCCGGGTTTTTAAGGTCTCATTCGATTGATTGATTGTATCTTGTTTAACCTCTCAGGAATTCTTCACTCATATGGAGACGTCACCAATACCGGTGAAGGCCCATACTCGGCTTTTAAAGCCATTGAGCAGTGTGTGTTTTATGACGTGCCACACCTACTGTGACACGGGAATCCGTTTTCAAGGTCATCTCCGAAGATCCGCTACATTCACACTTGATGCCGACCGTTTGGCGATGGAACTGTTACTACATTGTACATGATAACGACTTTTAAAGTGTGTCGCGGCCGGGATTCAAACTCTGACCTTCCGCAAGTGGGGCGAACGCTCTACATCTAGACCACCACGGTGGTCAACCGAAGAAACACCCTATTTAGTCGCCTCTTACGACAAGCAAAGGGTACTGAGGACCTATTCTAACCCGGATCCCCAAGGGATTCGATATTTGAAACATTGTATAACTTTTCACTGAACAAAATCGTAAGAGATACGGACCCCGTGATTCAGTATGAAAATCTCGCAGAGTCGACGCAGGGAAATCTACATTTGTAGATACATGGTAAGACTACATTGTAGGATCCGTAGGAACATGACAAGTAAACTGTAAACTAAGCTGTAATGATCAAAGCGATCTTATTTTGTACAGCACGTGGCACTCCTCTTATCTACTTACAGGTTCGTATGCTGATCAATGCCACCTCAAATGACCCTAAGAATGGACCAGAGGAACTCCTGGCTGTGCGAATGACCATCAGCAATGCCATCGTAGATCCGTGGATTTACATTATTCTTAGGAAAGAAAATTTATCCAAAATTTTGGGCTTGATTCGTAGAATTCGCAATAGGAAGCAATTGCCAACAGTTTTTATTACAGAAGAATCCAAATCTGTGAGAGCTGGAAGAAACAGAAATCCATCAACAAATACTGTCACAAATTCCACACAGATTTAAGCAGCAGCAAAAAACTTTTATTACTTCGTCCATGAAATCAGTATGTTGATTGATTGGGTTTAGTGAATTTTTTTTAGTGGTAAATAACTATACTGTTGTGGATTTTTGTAACATGTTAAAGCATGTTCTGTTTGGAACACTTGAAACACGCGTTTGTTATCCCTTCGCAAGTGTGTGTATGTCCAATTAAAGGTGAAGATAACGAACAGTGATCAATCTCATAACTCCTACAAGCAATACAAAATTGAGAGCTGGGCAAACACGGACCCCTGGACACACTAGAGGTGGGGATCAGATGCGTAGGAAGAGTAAGCATCCCCTATCGAACGGTCACACCCGCCGTGAGCCCTTTATCTTTATCAGGTAAACGGAGTTATCCGTAGTCAAAAAATCAGTGTCAAGAACGGCCCAACAATCGGTATGAAACACGCCAAACAACATTTGACACAATGATAGTTTATAACGACCATAGGCTTTGCGAAATGCTGACTTTAATTGGGACTGTTGAAACCCCTGCACCATCAACTTCTTTGCCAGTAGCCTGTTTCGATTTAAAAAACTGATCACACGCAAAACAAACTCTTGCATGTCGAATTAGTTTATATATAATTATAAACACATTTAGATGGGTTACATTAGGAATATGTTTGGCTCTAGCTGACAAAGCTTGTAACAACATTGTCTTTGTTTGTAAGGCTCAGTATTGCAACTGTACATGTATTTTAAACGAACGTGGCATTAATTCTACTGATGGTAATGGTACTTGCACTCCAACTACCCTTTCAAAAGACGAAATTCTTCAAAACCGTGCTCCAGTTTTAGACACATTTGATATCCCAGGCAATGGGTCGGATGAATACGAGTTACCGTACCTATACTGGATTCCTAAACTTCGTAAAAACTCTTACAAAGACACATTGCTGGATCCAATAAGTGTTCCACCAAGACCCTATCTTTGCTCCTCACGAAAATATTAACATCTGTGAAGGAGAATCTTCAAACCTACTGTGCGACTACATATGCCAGAAATGGTGTAAATCAATTGTGGATTTATTCTATAACATTCTAAAGAACTTTTAGAATACTTCAAATCACAAAACTTTTCTCAAATCAACAACATCAAAACGTATGACTTTCCAACTCTTTACACGACCATTCCTCACGCTAAGACTAGACTTTTTGACATCGAAAGTTGTTTCTTTAAAAAAAATGGAAATTACCATATCTAGTGATCAGTCATCAAAAAATTACTTTGTTAAACACCACTCTGATTCCACGCACAAGTACTCTGAAGTTGAAATAAAAAATATGCTGGAGTTCCTCATTGACAATATCTTTGTGGTCTTTGGTGATCAGGTCTTCCAACAGTCTGTTGGAATCCCCATGGGCAAGAATTGTGCTCCTTTGTTAGCTGACCTGTTTCTATATTCATATGAAGTAAAATTTATTCAAAAACTTATACGTGAGAAGAAATAATCTCTTGCTGTGGTCTTCAACACGACATTTAGATATATCGACGACGTTTTCTCTATTAACAATAAATATCGTTCATATGTTAAGTCGATATATCCCTGTGAGCTCGAAATAAAAGACACCACAGAGTCGTCAACTTCTGCTTCATACTTAGATATTGTATTGAAAGTGGACATTAACGGCAAACTGACAACTCAACTCTATGACAAACGGGATGATTTCAGCTTCTCCATCGTCAACTTTCCATATTTATGTAGCAATATTCCATTATCACCTGCATATAGTGTTTATATCTCTCAAATGATTTGATACGCAAGAGCTTGTTCTGCGTATGATCAGTTTTTAAATCAAGGCAAGCTACTGACAAACAAGTTTTTTTTCACCGTTGTTAGAACATCATTGTTGCAAATATGTGTTTCAACGACAGAATATTCAGAATACCAAAACCCAAAGGATGCGACCCTCGTGATAATGGATACATACATGCTCAAACCAATGTTGGCATAGATAGTGGGGCAAACATCACATTGAGACTACTAAATGGAATATTACTTTAACATTTTTGAAAACTTTATCTTTTAATATTTTTTTTCATTAAATCAGAACAATGTTCCTACATCTTCCGCAACAATACAACAAAACCAATTCGACAGCTCTGCGGTATTCTTATTAAAGTTTTTTTTTATCAATTTTTTATGACATTAATTAATATTTCTATTAACTTAAAACAATGATGCATTAACATCTTTGACGGCAACACAACAAAACCAAGGCAAGAGATCTGTGGTAAAGAGATAGGCCTAGGGCTTTAAGGGCCAAAATCGGCCCCATCTTAGTAATGTACCATGTTTTTCTGAATATTTGCTATGGATGTATATCGCTTTAAGATAATAATAAATTGTCCAGTGAAGTGCATTTGAAAATATTAGGATGAATTAAGAGCATTTCATATCAAGAAATACACTCTACTACGTCACATTCACAAAATTTACAAAGTTAGCTATATTAAGATAATTTAGTCAGAAACATAGAAAGTGGATTATATGTCTCTGTTTATGATAAATTTGCACAAAGGTCCCTGGTTACAGCAGAATTAGTATATGGTTGTTATACATATACCTATCGGCCTTGGTCCATAGAATGATGAAGTATAATGCAACCACGTGTTTCGAAAAAGCGCTTTCATATTTATTCTGTATCCGGTAGGTATTGATACAAACACTGATTTTGACTACGGATAACCCCGTTTACCTGATCAGGATATAGGGCTCACGGCTGGTGTGGCCGGTCGACAGGGGATGCTTACTTCTCTTCGGCACCTGATCCCACCTCTGGTGTGTCCAGGGGTCCGTGTTTGCCCAACTATCTATTTTGTATTACTTATAGGAGTTATGAGATTGATCACTGTTCGTTATCTTTACCATTGGTTAATATCTATTTTCACTAAAATATCTACTAAAATGGACGACTCTGTGGTGTCTTTTATTTCGAGTTCACAAGGATATATCGATTCGACATATGGATGGAAATTATTATTGTAATTAGATAAAACGTCGTCGATATACATTTGTATCTAAATGTGAAATTGAAGGACACAGCAAGATAATTTTTCTTCTCACGTACAAGTTTTTGAATAAATTTTGCTTCATGGGCATATAAAAACAGTTCAGCTAACAAAGGAGCACAATTCGTGCCCATGGGAATTCCAACAGACTGTTGAAAGACCACGAAGATATTGTCAATGAAGAACTCCAGTTTATTTTTTATTTCAACTCCAGAGTACTTGTGCGTGGAATCAGTGGGGTGTTTAACGAAGCAATTTTTGGATGATTGATCACTAGATATGAATATTTCCGTTTTCTATTTTTGTTGAAGAAGCAACTGTCTATAATGTAAAAAAAAAATATCTAGTCTTTTATTTATCGTGAGGAATGGTCGTGTAAATTGTTTAAAAGTCGTACATTTTGATGTTGTTGATTTGAGAAAAGCTTAAAAATTTGCGATTTCAACTCTGCTAAAAGTTCTTTAGAATTTTTTAGAATCTACATTTGATTTACACCACTTCTGGTATGTGTAGTCGCACAGTACGTTTGAAGTTTCTCCTTCACAGCTGTTAATATTTTCGTGAGGAGCAAATATAAGGGCATGGTAGAATACTTACTAGATCCAGCAATGTATCTTTGTGTGAAGGGTTTTTATGAAGTGTAGGAATCCAGTATAGGTATGATAACTAATATTCATCCGACCCATTGACTGGGATGTTAAATGTGTCTAAAACTGAACCATGGTTTTGAAGAATTTCCGTCTTTTGAAAGGGAAGTTATAAGAACGATTACCTTTTTTTTTACAAACAAAGACAATGTTGTTACAATCTTTGTCAGCTAGAACCAAAAGATATTCCTCATGTAACCTATTATAATCCTTTTATCACTTCTCGTCTACTAAACACAGAAGGATAGATGTTGCGTACTTTTGTTTTAATATGTCTAATGCGGAATTTTGATATTCCTTTTCTAACTTTAATGGGAAATAAGTACGTCACCAACCCTACTGTTTCACTTATGCAAGGTGAAGACAACGAACAGTGATCAATCTCATAACTCCTACAAGCAATACAAAATAGATAGTTGGGCAAACACGGACCCCTGGACACACCAGAGGTGGGATCAGGTGCCTAGGAGGAGTAAGCATCCCCTGTTGACCGGTCACACCCGCCGTGAGCCCCATATCCTGATCAGGTAAACAGAGTTATCTGCAGTCAAAATCAGTGTGCCAAGAACGGCTTAACAATCTGTATGAAACACGTCACCAACCCTACTGTTTGACTTATATAAAGACGTCACCAACCCTACTGTTTCACTTATATAAAGACGTCATCAGCTGGTGACGTCTTTATATAAGTGAAACAGTAGGGCTACATAACTGCAAACATCTTGCAAGTCGATCTCAAGTACCTATTTCCCATTCACTTTTCCTTTTTTACGTTTATTCACATCTTCACAAGTCAGGGGTTATTGATTCGTTACCTCACACTAACATCAGTCACCATTCAAAACATGCATTGGGCTGGAGACGGAGCATATGATTGACTTATAGCGTGGAGCCCATCAGACATCGGCTTTTATAATCGGTCCAAAACGAAAATAAACGCGCATGGCACGGCATCCGCAACATAGAGTAGAATGGCCTACATTTTTCATAACGCTATGCGAGTTATTTCCCCTTGATTACAGAGGGCGCGCAGCAAATTGCGGTCCTCAGTTGACGGTGTCATATAAGGAATGAATAGAAGATTTAAAATTGTTGATTGCAATCAAGTGCCAGTTAAGGAATTTTTCTAAGAATTAAGTGTAATGACTTTAAAATGGTATAATTGAACCAATTATTTTACTAATTACATTAGATGTGTCCCTTGTGAGGTTTTCTAGCAAGGAATGTATGGTTAACAGCTGTGAAGGAGAAACTTCAAACTTACTGTGCAACTACATATGCCAGAAGTGGTGTTAATCAAATGTGGATTCTAAAAAATTCTAAAGAACTTTTATTAAACTTGAAATCACAGTATTTTCCCCAAATCAATAGCATTAAAACCTATGACTTTTCAACACTATACACGACCATTCCTCACGATAAGCAACAGAGGATGCTTACTCCTCCTAGGCACCTGATCCCACCTCTGGTGTGTCCAGCGGTCCGTGTTTGCCCAACTATCTATTTTGTATTGCTTGTAGGAGTTATGAGATTGATCACTGTTCGTTATCTTCACCTTGCATTAAAGACTAGACTTTTTCACATCATAGACAGTTGCTTCTTCAACAAAAACGGAAAACGGAAATATTCATATC
Organism: Ostrea edulis; assembly: GCF_947568905.1. Classification (NCBI taxonomy): domain Eukaryota; kingdom Metazoa; phylum Mollusca; class Bivalvia; order Ostreida; family Ostreidae; genus Ostrea; species Ostrea edulis. Next base: position 46,016,131 of record NC_079164.1, read on the forward strand.
TAGTGATCAGTCATTCAAAAACTTACTTTGTTAAACTCCACTCCGATTCCACGCACAAGTACTCTGAAGTTGAAATAAAAAATATGTAGAGTTCCTCATTGACAATATATTTGTGGTCTTTGGTGATCAGGTCTTCCAACAGTCTGTTGGAATTCCCATGGACACGAATTGTGCTCCTTTGTTAGCTGACCTGTTTTTATATTCATATGAAGCAGAATTTATTCAAAAACTTCTACGTGAGAAGAAAATATCTCTCGCTGTGACCTTCAATTCGACTTTTAGATATATCGATGACGTTTTGTCTATTAACAATGATAGCTTTCATTCATATGTCGATCTGATATATTCCTGTGAGCTCGAAATAAATGACACCACAGAGTCGTCCACTTCTGCTTCATACTTAGATATTTTATTGAAAGTAGACATTAACGGCAAACTGACAACTCAACTGTATGACAAACGGGATCATTTCAGCTTCTCCATCGTCAACTTCCCATATTTGTGTAGCAATATTCCATTATCACCTGCATATGGTGTTTATATATCTCAACTGCTTCGATATGCAAGAGCTTGTTCTGGGTATAGTCAGTTTTTAAATCGAGGTAAGCTACTGACAAACAAGTTGATGGAACAGGGATTTCAACAGTCTCGATTGAAGTCAGCATTTCGCAAATTCTATGGTCGTTATAACGATCTAGTTCGCCAATACAACCTCGCATTGGGTCAAATGCTGTCTGATGTGTTTCATACCGATTGTTAAGCCGTTCTTGGCACACTGATTTTGACTGCGGATAACTCCGTTTACCTGATCAGGATATAGGGCTCACGGCGGGTGTGACCGGTCAACAGGGGATGCTTACTCTTCCTAGGCACCTGATCCCACCTCTGGTGTGTCCAGGGGTCCGTGTTTGCCCAACTATCTATTTTGTATTGCTTGTAGGAGTTATGAGATTGATCACTGTTCGTTATCTTCACCTTGCATGGTCATGATGTAATAAAGGATGTAAATATTACCTAGTCCTCGATTTCTTTAGATCAGAATCATGAGTTCCTTAGTATATCACCAATTCTTCATTATTAATTTTTATCAATATTTTCGACAACCAATACACACACTCACAACCCATCCCCCACCCCCACCCCAAAAAAAACCCTGCATACATGTACATTATCAATTTATCGTTTCACACTCAACAAAACTACTTGTTGCTAAATGTATACTAGGTGCCAATAAATATCTTGAATTGGTATCTGTAGTGTAATATTTTAGTTCAAATATTTTGTTTTTTCGCGTGTGTTTCAATCTTTTGAAAGTTAGATTTTGTGTACATCAACTTACACCTCTTCTTGCACTTCAATTACTCAAATGAGCACAAAAACAATTATCGGGCTTGTAGCAACAATGGGTCTGCCTCCTTTTATTATTACATTATTTTTACGTGCAGATATAGATCTATAGTTGGATACCCCCCCTACCCCCTCTTTAAAAAAAAACAACCCAGCATTGTCGTGAATGGTAGTGGAAATGTAAAATTTAACCAATGAATGGAACTGAAAGATCAACCCTTGCCGCTTTCCTTCTTGAGCTTTGGATTATCATTATTATTACTATTATATTTTTTAAAATTTACTTGTCAAGAAATTTTAGGCATTATTGATGAAGTCAATTCCCCCCCCCCCCCCCCCCCCCGTTATAAACGATGCTACGTGCCTGATTGTATTACATGCTTTCATTGTGCTTTTAATACTAGGTGTCTGTTGTTTTTAAAACAGATTATTATTGAAATCCTCGGTATTAATGGCATAATTTGAACAGAAATAAACGTCAAATACATCTATAACACCCCTCCCCCTTCCCCAACTCTACAATTTGACGAAGTGCATAATTTAAAGTTTTCTCCATGAAATCGAAGAAATTAAACCTTGGTTTTGGTCATAGATATATTACAACATGTTAAAACTTGGTATACTATAGAATTTGGTAACGTAAGCTTTACTATACACCATTTGTTAATACTATTTTTGTGAAGCTTAGGACCGCAGTTGTAAGCGCGCCCCCAACTTCCGGTGTAAGGGGAGTAACTGCTAAAATGTAGGCCATTTATGACCGTCAATTGATTTTCGGAAATATTTTAAAAGAAACAATGAGACAAAGTTTTAGAACACGAGCCGCATGAAAACGATGGATTGCCCTAGTATGTTTGTTAATTTTGTTTTAACTAATTGAACAAGTTATTTAAAATTGAAATAGATTTATAAATAGCTACAACATTTAAGGGACAAAAATTATGAATTATTTATTACATGTACGTTACATATAAAATGAACACGCAATGTTCATGATGTTAAGAAAAGTACCCCCATGGAGATCATTGTTTACTTTCTATTTTTCCTCTTACCAAACTTGCATCTTCAACAAGGAATCTCATTGGATGATTTAATTTTAACTTACTGCGTCATCCTCTGTCCCCATGTTCTAAATGGTGACTGATGTCAAGGGTTAGTTCGAGGTAACGAATCAACTTGTGAACATGGTTTATTCAATGCTGTTAATTTTGTACGAGATATGTTGAGAAGCATTCACGAAAAAACAAAATCTTCTTTTTATAAAATTCATGTACGATATTATACTGTAGAGAAGTTACAAATGCTTGTTGTGTGAATTAAATGGTGACAAATCCTTCATCCTTTTCATAATAATTGTATGTTGATGAAAAATGACGAAGGGAACTTTTTCTTCGTTTCAGTCAGTACATTTATTTCTTTAATTAAAAACCTGTAAATAATTTCATGTCAAAATATAGTTTTCTTCCGTCCGTACAATGACAGAAAAACTGATTTTGAGTAAACTCAGGTGACCTATTGCAATTGGTTTGCGTCCGGCGTCGTGCGACGTTCGTCGTCCGTTAACAACTTCTGCCCAGAAACTACTGGGCCAATCTTGACCAAATTTGGTATGTATCATCTGTAGATGAAGGATACCGAAAATTGTAAATTTCATGACCCTTACCCTAAGGGGCCTTAATTTTGGGTGTAAACTGTAAAATTCATGTATTTATTTAAAAATCTGGGCATCTAGCAGAGAAAGTGAGTATATAGTAATGATGAGCTAGAACGATTCTACCAAAATTGTAAATTTCATGATCCCCGGGGTAGGGGTTCTGACCCCAGGGTGGGGCCAAATTTACTTTATAGTGTTTATGTGTAATAACATCTACTTTAGTGCTATTGATAATTTGATACTATATTAAAACTAAATGGATAATTAGAAGGAGCATGTAGTCCTTTACCAAAATTGTAAATTTGATGATCGCAGGGGTAGTCATTTTGGTATTAGGGTGGGACCAATATGACCAGTTATTAAATGTGTGAACAATAAAAAAAAATTTAACTTCTTAATAACTATCATTCCAATTCTTTGTCAAATTTGGTATGACGCATCTTTGGAACAAGGGGACATAAATTGTAAATTTCAGGATTCCTGTACCCCTGGGGCCTTAAGGGCGGGGCAAAAACTGCCCAAAATTACCAATTTTTAAAACTCTTCTTCTCAAGACCTATACACATGTAAGAAAAACTAATTGCATAGTGATGTAGAGCAGGAAGGCTTCTACCAAAATTGTAAATTTCATGATCCCTTGGGTAGGGGTTCTGACCCCAAGGTGGAGCCAAACTTACTATATAGTGTTTATGTGTAAAATACTTGAATAACATCTTCTTTAGTGCTATCTAGAAAGAGCAGATAGTCCTTTAACAAAATTGTAAATTTGATGATCCCTGGGGGAGGATTTCTGACCCCAAGGTGGGACCAAGCTTAGTATATGACATTACATGTATATGTAAGTTTGCTGATACTGTATAAAATCTAAATGCATACTTAGGAATATCAAAAAAGTGGGTACAAAAAGTGGCAAATTTCACAACCCAGGGTTTTGACTCTAGGATGGGTCCAAAATAGTCATATCTTTTAATGTTAATACACCTATTATATTATGTAAATCCTTTCATCAGTGTATGCACTTTTGAGGGCATTTAAGTTTTAAGAACACATCTTCTTTTATACTGTTGGTGAACATTAGAATTTAGCTTAGATATTCAGAACAGGAATTTTTTTTCTAGATTTCATAGCCCTTGAAGTAGTGATACTTTTTCACTAGTACTCAGGTGACTGATAAGGCCTGTGGGCCTCTTGTTTAATGGCTTACTTTATTTTATTTACCTAATCTTTTTCGTGCGATGAATGCGCCGGACCTATATCAATAGCCGAGAGGTTAGAGCGTTCGCCTCGCATGCGGTAGGCCGGGTTTCGAATCCTGGCCGCGACAGACCCAAGGCGTTAAAACGGGTAGTGACAGTTCCATCGCCATACGCTCGGCATCAGGTGTGAATGTCACGGGTCCTCGGAGATGACCCTAAAAACGGATGTCCCGTATCACAGTAGGTGTGGCACGCTAAAGAACCCTCACTGCTCAATGGCCGTAAGCGCCGAGCATAGGCCTAAATTTGAAGCCCTTCACCGGTCTTGGTGACGTCTCCATATGAGTGGAAAATTCTCGAGCGAGACGTTAAGCAAAATACAATCAATCAATATTTTCCTGAAAATTCCATAGTAAGATATTAACATCCGGTATGATGGTGAACAGTGGATGAAGAGCAAGTACCTATTTTATACCAATAACATTTAACGCAGTTCAGAATACGTCACGAAGATCGAGGCCGAGATCGTATTACGTCACAATGGTTGGGATTTGTAATTGCGACCGTTTTCGGTTTTAATTTTTTACTGTGATTTTCATATCCGGTAAATTAATGGCGTGCTAAAAATACAGATCCACAATGACTAGGGATGGAAAAGAAAGGTTTATAAAATCATCGCGTCAGAAAGAAGAGAGAAAAGCAAGGCATGTAAGAGCGTCATTAACAATGAGACATCTGAGGAGGCAGTCAGTGGAATTAACCACAATTATTTCCAGGATGTTGACGATACATTCCATGTCGCCAGAGAAGAGATTGTAATCTCACAAGAAGAGAAGAAGACGAACCAATGACGCGTGGGCAGACGGGTGGTTGATTTGGGGATTGCAGACGGGCTGAATAGTTGTCAATTGTGCGGCCAACCACCTTACTTGTTTGATTGTGTGTGTGAGAGAAAATTTGGACTAGCTCACGTTTTGGTTGTTAAATGCAAGTTTTCCGAGTGTGGTTTCCTTAATGAAGTACCAACAGGCAGAAAACACAAAACAACAAGTAGTGGATATGCATGGGATGTAAATACTAAACTAGCAGCAGGTAATGTACAGCTCTGTCAACCTCTGTAAAAATGTGATTAAAAATGATTCCCCTTTGGTGAATATTACTATGTACTCTTGCATTCATGCAATACGGGATATCGGAACTAGAAAATTTTGGAAATTTCAGAAAAAGAAGTTACGAAAATTATGCGTCACTTGGGCAACTCTTGTATACAAATTAGTGATGACAAAAGTCTACTCATTTCTGATATAAAAATATATGCCTGGTTTAAAGATTATTTTTCAGAATGTTGCAAGTGAATGCCCTAGTACCAAAACATGAGTTATTGGATTAAATTTCTGATGTTTAGTAGCAGAGATAAAACAAAAGAAAAAGTCTATTTCCTACACTGTATGCACTTGTGTGAATATTTACTTTATGAGATTTTCTTGAGTCATTAAAACAACCGACCGCTATGAAATGATATAATTAATCACAATAAATTATTTACAAATCGATCTCCAGAAACGTACATATACATGCAGCAACATGTACACTCCCCCCCGTTTTCCTGAGATTGCATTAAATTATCACATACAACATTAAAGTTTGTTATTAGTACATGTAAAGATCGATTCATTAGCTGGTCACTTGATATAGTAGCGGTGAATGGTAGTGGAATTAATGCAAGTCAGGGGCGTAGCTAGGACTGTTTTAATGTGTAGGCACGCATGATGAAACTGAAGGTTTCAGCGAAGCGCCGAGGGGGGTAGGTACAGGAGGGGTGCCCCCTTTCGCTGGGGGTTACAATTTTCAGTAAACATATTTAACTTTTATTTACTGCGTATCGTAAGTTCACTTTTTTAAAACGACATTTATGATTGATTGATTGGGGTTTTACGCCGTTTTGGCAATATTTCAGCCATTTTACGGCGGTTAACTAATTCAATTATGTTTGGTTGTGAGTGTTTGAGTTTTCCTGACGGCCCCCAGTGAGCATACTCTATGACAAATAGAAATATTCTCAAACCCCAAAAATTTTCAAACCAAGAAAAAAAAAATTGAACAATGTGTAGATTTCAATCCGAATTTCCTCCGTTCGTACACGTTGTCTATAGAGCTCGCTTGCTATAAAGAGAATTGTGACAGCTGAAGCCTTTATATAAAATTACCCCGTAGCCTGAGGTCATGAGGAAAGCCACTCATATGCTGCTATGCAATTCATATTAAAAAGCTAAAAATATTGATTAGAAAGGATATTATTCAAAATTCACTTCTTTAAAAAAAAATGTTGATTTGATAGTTATAATTTTAGCAAGATTTCATAATTATAATTTTAATAAAGATTTATTTAACTGACTTTGATAATGGATTGATTTTAGTTCTGAAGGTAACCTGTCAGCCAGTTTTGACAGTTTAGAGCGAGCAAACAATAGCCTTACAGGTATATTTGTTTGAGCTAATGCTTCATAATTTTGATAGCTGAATTTTAATTTTGAGCAACTAAATACAGTTTGATGCCATTTCAAAAATCTTTAACATGAGGATGACAAAATGGACCAAAACACTTGTACCATATATCAAAAGTTTTATGTGACATACACATATTTACATATAATTATGAAAGTCAAAATAGATTTTATTTTATTCAATTTAGGCCATCCATCCTTATTTCGGGAGAAAAGTAAGAAAATCATTGGATATTCAGTAATGGTCAAGAAATGCAGAATTTGTGCTGCAGCCAAAGTCAAAGCAGTTCCTGCAAGAAAACACAAATGAAGTGTTAACTGAACAGGTTCTGCCAAAGCAATGAAGCCTCCAATGGTCTGTAAAATGCTGAAGAAGTTGAAGATGAAGGAGAAAAGGTACTGATATCTTTAATCATACCCTCCTCCTAAACAAAGGTTTAGGTATATGTAGGATTTTTTTATGTCTGTTTTTCCAATTCACATTCATGTCCAATCCATAAGTTTTTATGAATGGTAAATCAAAAGCTCAGTTAGTAGTGCTATGATAGTTCCTGATCACCTGAAATATGTATCAGGATTTCCAATATTTCAGCTTGAGCATCACTGAAGAGACATTACTTTGTCGAAATGCGCATCTGGTGCATCAAAATTGGTACCGTATAAGTTTTACATTTTTATCATTAACCTGGTCCAAGAGCATTTGACCAAGATCAAACTCACTTTAATAAATCTACTATATTGTTGTATAGACTGAAGCATAATGACAAATATACTTTATTTTCAGGTAACAACTATGGATAATGATTCCACATCTCTTGCAGAGGATATATAGAGCGGTGTTTCATGTACTGTGTCCATCAGAATAAAAACAAAGAAAAACAGATCCAAGATGATTTTAAAAAATATTGCTCCACAATTATATGGTAAAGGAATAATGCAATAAGAGTAAAGAATTTCATACATGATTGTATTCTTTTTGAAAATTTTCAGACAGCTTATAGGCAAATAATGCTATTATGCGTAACATTTTTCATATATTTGTAGACTGTGTTTCGTGGTGCAAAAGTGAAAAGACAAACTACAAACCAAGTCCATTGTTATACGTAAAACAATAGAAGACCTTTTTGAGAAGTATGCCAACAAAACTAGTGAATCGCCCAATTTAGGATCCACTCAGCTGAACGAAAATTTCAACCAAATGGTGTCTAGTGAAAGGTGAAGATAACGAACAGTGATCAATCTCATAACCACCAAAAAAGATCGTAAGTATGATCAATGTTTTGTACAAATGATTTAAATATATTTTGACAATCTATGTACATGTACATATTTTTAAAAAATCCATGTTATACATATATTGATGGAATTCTCATACTAATACAGGTATTATGGAGGCTCTGAAAGCCTGCATTCCCGTGTGTCGGCAACTGTATGCCAAAAAATGATAGCTATAGCTACAGTACACGACACGAGTTTTATACACCCCACCGTGGAAAGACCACGGTGGAAAATCCACGGAGATACACCGTGTCCTCCGTGTTCCACGGTGTGTGTTATTTGCGAATATTTACATTTGCAACTGTTTTCTCCTACATAACACTATTACGAGCAATACGTATTTATTTCTGGATAAATCTACTACGGGGTCAACAGAGGTCACGGCTGTGCGTATGAACATTTGTTAAAAGTAGGTAACAGGTACTACTTTTACTAAGGCAATACACATCTAGCAATCGCTCTCACTTCCTACAGAAATCTTTCAATAGATGAAATCAACATCACAAAATGTATTTACGGTTTTATTTGTATTCCAAGCAGTGGACTTTCATCAATAATTGATAAAAGCATTTCTGTAAACAATGTCTTTAGTTACTAGCCTACTAGGCCTAATGTATGTCTAAAATTTCGTCTGCTACAACTTCACCCTGGTCATCGGTGATGCGGAATTGTACCTACTGCTAGACGATGACATTAGGCTTTAGCAAAAAGGTCATTCATAGGATGTATGGCCGATAAGTCGTCAAAGTGCATTAAGACCTACACACCACACTGCTTCCGTGCCACAGCAGCCATAGTGCTTGATGTCGGTTTCCAAGTTTATGTCGGGACATCGAAGCGAGGCGTCGTTAAAAACCTATTACAAAAAATGATCGAGTCAAAAGAAGCGTTCAGTGAGCGTTTATCAACAATTACATATCCAAATCCAAACCGTCCCTTACCTTCGTGCAGTTCCTCATTCTCTGCGATGTTCAGTTCTTTCCGGAGATTCATCTGAGCTGCGTCCTCTGTCCTGTCTATAAATGAGTTGCCTACACCTGACGACTGCTGCCCTGTTCTTCATGTTCCTCCATCTCAGTCTTCTGTTAACTCCGTAATATCCACACAATATCTTTCAAAGTCGGTCTTCAACGTCTTCACTTTTCAAAAATCAAAGCGCATCACAACTCTAAGTGTAACACTGCGCATCCCCGTTTAAATCATAATTCCCCCACCCCCTAAAATTAGACATATGGAAGAGTTTTCCATTATATACTCCCGAGTTAATGTATAAGTATATGTTGATATACTTGCTTTCTAACGTCTTAATAATTAAAACAGTTCTTCATTTTATAGAACTTTGTTTTGTGTTGTCGGGCTTTATGGAATTTGATCACGTGACCAACCCGTATTTATATCCCGATAAATATTTTTAAATGATACCTTATTTCTTAAATACACACAGCTGCTAAGAGCTTTGTTCTGGCCACGGGCGCCTTGCGGGAGATGTGAAAATGTGCCGCAGGCCAAATAATCAAGATAAGGATGGAATTTTAAGAAAAGAAAAAATGTCAATATTTTCCCCCCTGATACCTATATTGTTTTTCAGCATTTTGAGCCAATTCCAACGATACCAAACACTATATATTATGTTTTTTAGAAAACCTGGGTGTTTTTTTTCTTTTAGTCTTCTTTCTTCATTAAAATATTCTTTAATTCTATGTTTAAATAATGCGTACTTGCAGGCAATTCCTGTTTTGAATGCGAATTAGTATATTCAGTAAATGAAAAACATACATGTACAACATGTGATAGGGATATTTAATAATTACCGATGTGCTCTCTCTCCCTCTCTCTCTCTCTCTCTCTCTCTCTCTCTCTCTGACAAATGCGCTGTTTAACATAATTACTTCCATCATATTGTGTTAATATGCATCTTGACAAATATAACTTGATCCAATATAGAAATTAGAGCATTGTCGATGATAACAAATTGGAATTAATTCATTACGTAATTGATAGAAGCAAAAATACAAACCATCGAATGATTTACTTTTAAAATCCCGAGTTCATTACATTTGACAGAGACTTATGTTCGATGTACTTTGATAGAGGTTTTCATAAAAAGTGTCTGGATAATGTAATGATTTTTGTATAATAAGTATATACCATGCAAATTCCTAGGGTCTTTGTCACAGTATAACTAAATTACGGTTAGCTAGTTTGGGTTTTGACTTCTCATGAAAAGTGTGAAATATATTGGGTCGGCGCGATATCAGATCTAGTCTAAGATCACGGGTATCTTGCGCCGACCCAATATATTTCACACTTTCCGCAAGAAGCTAAGCACTTCTGAGTAGTAAGGGGGACAGTACACAGTCAGTATACAGTCAAGATGACGTCATGGGTTTTTCCCCACATAGGTCATTGAGGTCAGGGGTGAGTACACAGTCAAGGGGGAGTATACAGTCAAGGGGGAGTATACAGTCAAGGGGGAGTATACAGTCAAGGGGGAGTATACAGTCAAAGGGGAGTATACAGTCAGAGGGGGAGTCCACAGTCAAAGGGGAGTATACAGTCAAGGGGAAGTCTACAGTCAAGAGGTAGTCTCACTTACGTCATAAGGGAGTCTTTTTTAAAAATATGAATAAATACCCTGTAAATCTCAGTTGCGTTGGCATAACGATGGCAACTCAGGAAAAGCAGTACAAATGGAAAATTTTGGCCTGGAGTGCTTTAAGAAAAAATGAAAAGAAATGGACTTTACAAGAAAGTCAATGGTTTGACAGAAAAGAAGATTGCATTGTTGATTTTAAGGAAAAAATGAGAAATGGTTATGACATTGCAGACAGCTGGGGATCTGAAGAATACATATTGAAACGTAGAATTATGCCGAAAAAATACTTTCCACAGACCTTGAGAGAATCGGATTTTTACAGTTCAAGATGACATCATAGGGTATTGAAAACCCCGCCCACAGAGGTCATACGTTATGTATATATATAAATGGGAATACGGTGGTTTAGCAAAATCATTTTGATCAAAGATGGCTGAACAAGTGGTAATGATGGAACTTCTAACAAGTGATTGTGGAAATGATTGCAAAGGGATGTTAAAAGAGAAGTTGAAGAAAAAAATCGGGATTGTAGTACCTAGCTTTTTTGCAGTTGTTCTTATTATTTCTTTGTGCATCGCTGTCAGTGTTTTACACGAGAAGAAAAAACCTAATCAGGTAGACTGTGTTTTACGCCCTACTTTGGAAAAAGATGTTATTAAAACATGTTCATACGTGGATCGGTACCCACTCTCGAACGAAGTATATGCCATGATATGCATCAACGACACCATACAGATTGACATACGACGATTTCATGCTGGAAAACCGGGGAACAAAGGAATTACCTTGAGTAAAACACAGTGGCAGTACCTTAAAACATCTGTCGATCATATGGATGAATCTATTTTAAAAGCACAGAATCGTATATAAAGTGATGCATGAATAAAATGTTGAATTGTCAAAGCTTGAAACTATGGGCAAGACTGTGACATTTTCAGACAAGAAAACGATTATCTATATTCCCTATGAAGATCGAAAGGGGGAATGGATGACCATGGCTTTGGACAGATATCGTTTTCAAAGAAGAATACATCATGCATCAAAAGTTTTAAATCCTATACTGGAGAAAAATGTACAAATAATGCGTACTCAATTTCATACACAAAACTTGGAAACCCATAATGTTAAAGATCTGTAATGTCAAAATCTACAGCCAGTGTTTTCTACAGTCAAATTGAAGTCTACAGTCACTGACGTCGTGGGGTAGTATACAGTCAGAGGGTAGTCTACAGTCAGAGGGTAGTCTACAGTCACTGATGTCATGGGGGAGTATATAGCCAAAGGGGAGTATATAGCCAAAGGGGAGTCTACAGTCAGAGGGGAGTCTACAGTCAAGGCGGAGTCTACAGTCACGAACCACGCGATTAAATGATGTATAAATTTGATCGATTTGAATGATTTTCACCAGTCCTGAACAAGTCTCAGAGAGGATACGGGTTAACTTCATTTTTTTTATTGTGAGAGTTTTGATGTGGACAGAGATGGAGGATAAACATCAAAACCTTATTAAGGCAAACTACACTATATTGGTGAAGAAGATGATGGCAATTCGAGTCGCGGAACATTTGTATGCTTCAAACATAATTACCGACGAAATGAGGCAACGCATAGAAGCCGAGAAAACCAGTTACGACCAAAGCAGAAAACTGATTAGTATCATTTTACGTCGAGGATCGAGGGCTTTTGTGGGATTCCGAATGGCCTTAATGAAAGCCAATCAAGCTGATTTATCGAGACTCTTGATGAATAATGACGATGATACGAAGTCTGAATACGAAAAGAAATTAGCTATGGCAAGATCTTTAGTCATTCCTACCAAAGAAAGAGGAGATTCCGGAAACCAATCAAAGAAAGCTACACACCCTCAGTCTCAGGAGCCAAGATGTAGGATAAGTCTGGATGACTTTAATGACCTGTTCCTCACCGTCATGCCTTACAAGGGAACGGTTTACGTTCACATTCGCCATCTCGCAGAATCCCATGGTCGTCTCATTGCCACAAAGAAAGGAGTCACCTTTCCTTTGGCTCGTTGGTTAAAATTTGAATCCCTTCTTCCAGATATCCAAGACTACATAGACAACATTGGAAAGGAGAATGGAGAAGTGCAGTGGCATATTGGCGGAGGCGTGTTCGTCTCATTGTCACCCGGCTACCCTACAGTGGATATAAGACACTTTTGGAAGCCCGACGATGCCCCAGAACCCATACCGACAAAGAAGGGTGTCACTTTGAACGGAAACAAACTAGCCAGACTTAGAGATGCCCTTGAAGAAATGCATGAATCTGTTCCAGAGCTCAAAGACACCGAACTCTGTATGTTCAGCGAATCTCATCAAAATCAACTTGGAATGTTAGACTGTCCCGAATGTACCCCGTTCGGTTACGATGCCCAAGACAATATGTCCAAGGAATGCAATGTGGGAGATTTACAGGACGTGAAATCGATTGAGAGTGATCTTGATTGACCTAATGACCATGAACACTGAATTCAAAATTAATGATGAGAATAATTATATATACACATGTTTGTTTTTCATTCGAAATCTAATAAAAATGAATAGTAATTAGTTGCCTGTCTTAATTGGTTTGTTACTTGAATATAAAAGGTGATAATCAAAGATGGATCATCATTGGAACGCAGTATGTCAAACTACACGGATTACTTGAAGGATCTCTACTACACTCCCGGTAAACCGGGAGCATTTGCTGGTCCCGAAAAATTGTATCAAGCCGTTAAACAGGAAGGCAAATACAAGATTGGTAGAAGGAGAATAAGACAATTTTTAAACAACGAAGACTCATATAGTCTTTATAAGCCTATTCGTAAGACGTTTCCGCGCTCTAAAGTAATAGTGAACACAATCGACTCTATGTGGGATGGTGACTTAGCCGACGTCAGTAATATTGCATCTCACAACGACGGTTACAAATTCTTATTTTTTTTAATTGACATATTTAGTCGATATTTATTTATAGTCCCCTTGACAAATAAACATCATCAAAACATCATCGATGGTTTAAAATCAGTTTTTCAAACTGGACGAAAACCACACACCCTTAGAACAGACAAAGGTAGCGAATTCAAAAATCGTTGGGTAAAGACGTTTCTGAAAAAAGAAGGAATTAACGTGATATACACACAAAATGAAACCAAAGCAAATTATGCGGAGAGAGTGATTCGTACCATGAAGAACCTTATGTATCGCTATTTCATGAAAAACAAAACTTACCGATTTGTGAATGTGTTGCAAGACTTGGTGAAAAGTTACAACAACAGACCTCACAGATCTTTGGGTGGCAATGCTCCCCTTACTGTCAACCAGGGAAATGCTGATGAAATAAGACTCGATGCTTATCTTGCGGGAACAAAACCAAAATCGGATCTGAGAAAAAAGAATGGTAACCAGCATACATCCAAGAAAACAATGAAAAAAAGAGTAAAACCATTTTTCAAGTTAAAAGTTGGAGATAATGTCAGGATATCACAGCTTAAACACCCTTTTCAAAGAGACTATCAACAGAAATGGACAGAAGAATTTTTCAAAGTCGTTAAAAGATACAAAAGGGGTCAAATACCTGTATACAAAGTACAAGATTTGGCAGACGATCCTATAGAAGGCACCTTCTACCAATCTGAGCTTCAAAAAGTTGTCAAGTCTGAAGATGTTGCCTATAGAGTTGAAAAAATTCTTAAAAGGAGGCGTCGTGGAAAAACCAAAGAAGTATTTGTAAAATGGGAAGGATGGCCTAAGAAATTCAATTCTTGGATTCCAGAAAGCTCTCTGGAAAAGCAATAAAAGTCACTAATTTCTACAAGATGTGTTCATTCAAAATGAGCGTTCGGATGGTGTTGACGTCTACGGACAGTTCTGATTATTTTGACAATAAACCAAATTGTTATCGAGTTCAATTGAATAAACAGATTCAATTCGACGGATATTGGACTGTTGCCCTGACAGAATTTTCCTCAGAAAGCTGGATTACATCCAAAAAAGAATCTGAGTTGTTTGTGTGTTGTGATATTTGTGAAGAAACTCTTATTGGTGGAAAAGAAGCACCTCTCCTAAGACGCATATACCTGGGGAAGAAACCAGAAAATATCACTTACCCACTACCGTATTACATTCCAGTAAAAATCGGCCAATTGCAGCAGATTGGCATATATATAACAGACAGAGAAGGAAACTTAGTGTCATTCTTAGACGGACCGGTGACCGTAACACTTCATTTCAAGAAGTGTCCTTACGTTCTGTGAAGATGAATAGCCAAACTTACGTCAGTGATCCCAGAATGTGGGAAATCTTTTACAAGAACATGGCAGAGAAAAAGTTCAACCCTTATAGATACAAGCCTAAACAAATTGGAAGAGGTGTGAAAAGTTATAAGTCTTATGTCATTCCATTGAGACCTCACTCACAATTAGAATCAGTACAACAAACCAGCACTCAAATGACCCCAGTGACTGCGGTGGAGGAAAGAGCTAAGATCGAACATGCCAAGGATGTCAAAGAGGGTGTTCCATTCGTCAAGGTGCAGGGGAGTATAAAAAGGCCACGTTCTCAATCGTCTGTCATTCCTTCCAAGAAATCGAAACGAACAACATCTCAAAGGAAGAAGTCGTCTAAGCCTGCAAAACAACGAAAAAAGTCAGGAAAAACGACACAGAAGACAATTAAGAAAAAGCGAGGAGCACCAGGCAAGAAAACACAATCGAGAAAGAAGAAAGAGTTTAAGATTGACAGTTACAGGAGTATCTTTAAACAGTAGAAATGGCCTTTTTAAGCAGTGATAATAAAGACATAGCTCAACCTATGGAACTGTCTCTTTTTGCGTCTCCAACAAATCAGGTAGCGGTCGAAAAAGTGTACTTTACAGAAGCAAGACCGATTTCTAGCATAGGAGTATCCGATACACCAATCGAAATCGTAGTATCTGGTTCGGGGGCAGAATACATTGATTTAAAAAGGAGTAAATTGTATGTGAAAGCCCGAATTTTGAAAGCAGATGGAACGGCGCTGGCAGAAAATGAAAAAACGGGCATTGTAAATTTACCACTTCAAAGTATGTTTTCCCAGATGGATGTCTACTTGAACAACAAATTAGTTTCTTTCAACACAAACAACTATCCGTGGAAGGCCTATTTCAAGACAATTTTATTCAGCGGGAGAGACGAACTTAGTTCACAGAAACAATCCGAGCTGTTTTTTAAAGAAGAGGGAAACCTGAGTGACGCCAATGCATACAATGGGGGGAATGCTGGACTGGTCGTGCGGTATGGATACACTCAGCAAAGTGCAGTCTTTGAGTTGGAAGGAAACCTGATGGAAGATGTCTTTGATATAGATAAATATTTGATAAACGGGGTAGACATTTACATCAAACTCTTTAGATCCAGTGCCCCGTTTGTCATTATGTCGGCTGAATCTTCACCAGCTTTCAAATTAGAGTTACTGGACGTTGTGTACAAAGTAGCCAAAGTGCGAGTAGACCCTGGCGTTCTACTGAATCATAGTAAACAGATAGAAGCAACCCCCGTGAAGTATACTATCATGCGAAATGAATTGAAAATGAATACTATTCCTAAAGGATCCACAGAGTTTTACTGGGACAACATTTTTCCTCAAGCGGTACCCGATCGCATCGTGGTGGCCTTGGTGGACCAGAAAGCCGTCAATGGGGACTACACCGCTAACCCCTTTAACTTTGAGCATATGGGGTTAACAGACGTCGGAATATACGTTAACGGAGAAAGTGTACCCGGTAGACCGCTCAAAACAGACTTCTCAGCGGGACTGTATTCAGCAGCTTACGCTCGTTTGTTTGAAGCCTCGGGAAAATGGAACAATGATGCCGGACTGATCATCACTCGTGATAATTTTGGAAGTGGATATTCGCTGTTTGTTTTCACTATTGATTCCTGTGGATTTGGAGAAGAGTATTTAAATCTGATTCGTCGGGGAAACACCAGACTGGAACTGAAATTTAAACAAGCAACAACTAAAGCTGCTAACGCAATTGTATTTGCTACCTTTTCATCTCTACTGGAAGTCGACAAATCACGTGATATCAACTACATTCAACCATGAATTCGACACAGCTGCTAAATATGGTGAAAACGGACCCCTGCTTAAGATGCTATGTGAAAGGTGTATTTGCTAGTAACACATTACCCCAAATCGTTACAAGGTATCCGAGTGCCTTCATCGTCAATACACAACCTTTACCAATGCCTGGAGAACATTGGGTGGCAATAATCGTGCGAAGTCCATCCCAAGCAGAGTTTTTCGACAGCCTTGGGAAATCACCAACTCATTACAATCAAGACATTCAAAACTTTTTGAGGATGAGCAGTGTACAATGTAATTTCAAGTCTATACGACTACAGCCTCGTAATTCCGATTTGTGTGGACTTTATGTATTAGTATTTTTAATTGCAAGATTGTGTTTCAAAAACTCGATAAATGATGTGTATGCTTTATTTTCTAAAGACATTCAATCCAATGATGATTTTGTGAAACGTTTTATGTATGATTATTCTGTCATTAAAATTAATCATGAAACATAGATAGAGAAGTTATTTTTATACTGTCATTGAATAAGTTTGTTAATATATATATATGTGCGCGTAGCATTACGCTGGACTTCAGTATGAGGAAGCCTGGCTACCGAGGAACATGGCAACAGAGAACATAAACGATTGGTGGAACACTCGTTCCTTGCTTCCGTTTTCGGCACCTTCCACTATTCTGATATGTGGAAGTACACAAAGCGGTAAAACGCATTTTACTAAAACACTTTTACAAAACGCCAATGGCATGTTCTCTATGCCTGTTGATAGAATAATTTATGCTTATTCTGAACATCAACCCATGTTTGAGGAAATGAAGCAGACGATACCAAACCTTTCATTACATCAAGGAATGCCTTCAAAAGAAGACATAGAGCAGTACACAGAGGGTGTCAGTCACACTATAGTGGTACTGGATGATCTCATGTTACAAGTTGCGCAATCACAAGATTGTGTGCATCTATTCACGGTGACATCTCATCATAGAAACGTGACCACCGTGATGTTGTCTCAGAACTTATACCCGCCGGGAAAATACGCCAGGACCATTTCACTGAATTGTCTTAATGTCATTTTGTTTAAGAATTACCGCGATTCCCGACAGATCATCACCTTTGGATATCAGATCTTACCAGGACAAGTTCCTTTTTTCAAAGCAGCCTATGAATCTGCGACTCGACCCAATTTCGGTTACTTACATGTTTGCCTGGAACCTACACAGAACAGAGAGTATCAGTTAAGAACACGCATTCTTCCGGGAGAAGAGATGATTATTTACCAACCTCTATAAATAAGCATGATTTGATGTGTTCGCCTCATTATTCAAAGATGAAGCAAACGGTGAAGAAACACGAGGCTTTTTTAAAGTTTCTTGTCTGTGCAGACAATGCCCAGCAAAAAGTAATCGTTAAAGCCTTGAACAGTGAACAGTACGATGTGCTCAGTGAAATAGCACTTAACATTTACACCGGAACTTATCCTCTGACTAAAAAGTATATAAACCAACTGAAACCTTATGAATCATGCATTCGATCCTTGGGGTCCAGAGAAGTCAGCAACCGAGAGAAACGTCGCATACTATTGAAAAACATTCCTTTAGTGCCGCTTCTACTTAAACCCATTGTTCAACATTTCAAAGGAAAATGGCAAAGGAAATGATACTTGTACCGAAACTGAAATATGAACGTTTACTTCAAAAATTAGAACCTGCTGATACGTCATCCCGAGAAGTCGACCGAACTTCGAAGCAATCCTCAGAAGGTCAAGAACAAACTGCCAGTGACTTAGTGGATAAAACTAATTTGTTACAAACTGGAACAGGTTACGTCGCTAAGAAGATGAAGGTTGGGAAACCTCCTGGAATTTCCAATGTTCGGCGGAAGAAGAAAAACGTACCCTGGCTCACATATTGACAGTGTAATAACAACGAATAATGTCTTTTATCATTTTATTTGTGTATTTATCATTCAATAAAAAAAAACAAAAACGTCAAAATATTTCGTTTTATAATCAAAATCCAAATGGCAACGTGTCTAAATTAGGAAGAATTCTCCTTTTAGTGTAAACCATCTTATAATTTTTAGTTTCAACCCTATTTAACAATTTTCGCTTTCTGCTGTCTCTCGATATTTTACAAGGGTTGACAATTTCAATTTGTCGGTCGTGTGAGGTACAGATTATCGACTTGATAGCCTGGAAATTGATAAGTTTCGAGTTGGCCCAGTTAAGTGTAAACCCTCTAACTTTGCATTCTTCTTTTCCCGACAGTGTGCGGTAAGCGTAGTTTTTAGGACCCCCAGAAACGAATTCGACAATGTACCCGTCTTGTGGAGAGATTTCATTAGTCAATTCTCCCAGGTGATTACCTATGGGGAGATAATTCAAGTTGTCCGACTTTTTTGTCTTGAAGATGACACTGTCTGTATCGAAATACAAGACGTTCTCGTTTAATTTGTCGAGAACGCCATACAATTTCAGTCGAGCCCACATGGTGGTAAAAGAGGCCAAGAATATATTAGTTTTATTGTCGAATGACGCGAATAGGGGGTTGTTACTCCATTCTAATTGAAGAATGTCTCTCGAAACAATGTGAAAGTTGTGTGGTACTTTTGTAGGATCTGAGAGCATTTGAAAAAAATTTTCGGCTTCCGATTCGTGAATGAACACGGATTGTTGCATGCCCAACCTCTGACCAAATTTCCCCCAAAAGCTATTCAGACAAAGTTTCGCTAAACATCGCAAACCGGGATTTTTTTTAATTTTTTCATACTCTAATTGGATACCTTCGTTTTCTTTGTATTCCCTAATGTATTTTCTTTTGGTCTCTTCCGTGTCGCATTCGGCCGGAAATCCGGAAGCCTCCTGTTTTATTTTTAAAAACATGTTCACATACTGAGCGAATAATCCCCCCTCACACGACTCGACATCGTATTTGGAAGACTCGGCAAAATGATAAACTTCATAGATTTTCAAGATTTCGTACCCTTTTGACGTTGCCATTTGAATTTCAGGAGTACACCACGTGCCCGTGATGGATCTCTCTTCAACAGAGCATGTACATTCATTTTGATTTTCACTGTCTGCACACGTTTTACAAAGTGGGAACTTCAATTTTCCATTCGAATTGTATGGAAGTACGGGATGATAAAGTTTTCTAGGGGGGAGAATTTTTATTTTAGCCAGTCCAAAATATTGCGACAAGTCCTGAAAATCGTCCGTTATGATGGTCGGATGGCCGACGGGATACCGACAATACTTGTTGGTCCAGGGATAGAGACTGGTAAAATCGAAATATTGGATTGTTTCGTCTTCTGCAGCTTTATAATGCAGTTTGATGGCATTGGTGCGACCACCGAAAAAACTGTCACGTGGGTCGAGTCTGTCTTGGAGATCTAGGGTGGACACGAATTGTTGCAAAGCTACATTCTTCTCCAATTGAAATTTAAATTGATGCTCCCACACAATGACCAATTTGTATCCCAGATTTTTCAATTCCTTTTCTCTGTGTTTGGTCATGTCGTACAATTCTTTGATGGTCTGATTGGTAGACGGGTGTTTGATGGTATTCCTATCGTCTGGGAAACAGTTGGGACAACCGTGGAATACACAACCTGTACCAAAATGAACAATATCAATCCTCAATACATTCGTAATTAAGTCCAGGTACGCCGCCGCCGCCGCCCCCCCTCCAGTTTAGGGGGAAAACGGGGGGGGGGGGGGGGGGCAAAGGTTAAAATAATAAGCTCTTACCATAGAATTCATAAATGGTTCCGTTTCCGCCAGGAATCTTGACAAACCCGTCACATCTGTAATTGGTCCCTGGCACTTGGAATTCACCACCGTTGAGAGCGTGGGAAATGACAATGGGGTTACCCCGCTGACGACTTTTTTCCATCAACCACTCCAGCCACTGGATGGAAATTTTGCTGTAATTGTCGCGCTTCGTGTATCCTTGAGATGGTACTACTGCCACGGGACTTTTGAAATGTCGTTTTCCTATCTGTACATTGTCGTCCTTTCTTAAATCGACGAGAGACGTCCAAGAATCACCGAGATGGACCCCCTCTAAACTCTTATGATGACGAATGTCGTACAAATCCGATTCACCATCTTTGGTGATTTCTATTTTACTTTTTCCCTTCAAAAAGAGCGACTTGAATATCCCCATGCAGACACTTGCAATGGTGACAAAATCAAAGGGGTCGACTCCACCCGAGCTCGTTTTCTTGATGATTCCGTTTGCTTGAACCGTTTCCTCTGTTAGAGTTGTCACCTTGATCACCAAGTTTCTAAATTCTAGACACCCCCGCCTCAATATATCAACGTCCGAGCGACAATATTGCAACATTTCTTCTCGAAAGTTAAAGGTTTCGTCTCGTTTCGTTGCATGCCATTCGGCAAGCTTTTTCCGCTCCCCGGCCGACATGAAATCGTATCCGTAGTACTTCAACTTTGGATACGGCCCCACGTAGTTTTGATTGGCTTTAGTATTAAATAAATGGGGAAAGTATCCCTTACAGAGTTCCTGTAGACCGAAGGCATCTGGTATTTTGGCAAGCTTCATGGGCAGGAAATTGAGGGAATCCACAAAAGTCAAATTTAATTTGTGCGCAATGTGCATGTACATGATTTTAGAACCGTTGTAAATGATCTTGCTAGGTCGAATAGAGTGACGGTCTATGAGCACTTCTAAAACCGGATACAAGTCGAAACTTTTGGCATTGTGGGCAATCAAGATCGAATTTTTACAATGTTCACTGGTGACGAAAGCACAGAACTGCTCGGCGGCGTTGTCGCCAGAAAACACCACTTCCCTTTTTCCACAAGTGTCGGGACAAGGGGGGTTCACATATTCACCTTTATGGGTTCGGGAGCATTGCTCACACCGTGTTCCGCAGTAACTACAGGAGGCGCCCTCCACCAGTTCCCTTTTCTCACATATGTGACAGGTGGTCTGCAGCACGGCAAAGTTGACTTTGTGTTGTTGTAGACCACAGGACGGATCACGACAGTTCTGACAGAGTCTACAGTCTACACACTGGCGTTCTTTTTTGACACATTGGTCGCATCTGATGCAAGACGGTCGATACCCTTGCTCGCAATGAAAGATGTCCTCTTGACGCGTCTCAAAATCGTAGAAAATAAATTTTTTGTCTCTTTTTTCTAAATCACATCCACACGGTTTTTGATAACAATGATGTTCTCCTATTTGATATTCTAGACAGTTAGGGCACTGCCATTCTTGACAAACGTGCAAGTCGGGAGAGCGTTTACAGCAATGTAGAATGACCCTACATTTTTTACATTGGTGAAACAGTTCGCAAGGAGGAGGATAACTCTCTTTCTTGACGACTCTTTGTTTTTTATGACGTTTAAAACACGCCACGGAACGACAGACCCGTCCACAGGTTCGACAACCTATTTGGACATTTGTTTCTGGACAGTGGTCATGTAAGCAAACCTCACACGAGGTGGTACACGTGTGTTTGGATTTATCATTATACGGTTTTAAACAAGTATGGCAAAAATACGATGCCTTAAAAAAGCCTTGTATGCTGGCAATCCCGTGCCAGTGTTTTTCAGTTTCTGTGTCCACGTGATATAAATACAGACGTGGCTTGTCCTCGTCCTCCGTCACCCTGACAAATTTATTCCCTACTCTTGAGGACACAACGTTGATACAGACACCAAGTAAGGTTTCGAATGGTTCGATGTCGTTCAAACCTAAATATCTGTCAGTAGGAACTCCGGCTCTTTCACACAGCCACATCGCCAACTCCGTTTGCATTTTTTTTCTCGAGGTTTTCAAGATATTGTTGTAATAGGATCGAGTAACAGTACGGTGCTTGATGATATGGTCGAACATTGTTCCGGCATCTTTCCCCACTAAATTTGTCCACGTAACAGCATCTACTTTTTCACACGTTTTCAGGTAACAGAGACCAATGGAAATGGCCATACATACGTTGTTATCATTTTGTACGTGAAAAAGCGATCTCTTTCTTTCTACGCTATTTTTAGGACCAAAGAGAGACGTGATGGGTAATTTTCTAGGGTTACCTCCCCCTTTGGGCAAATCGATGGACCCTATGGTGATCAACAGATTTTCGTCCACGGACAAGCTTTCGTTCGAATTAAGTACTTTGGTGATCTCGGACAGGACGACATCTGCATTCAGATTTTCCCAGGATTGTAGCGGCACGACGATCGGATTGTTTAAACTCGAATGACTGATGACCACCCTTCCCAGATCCGCATCGTGACCCCGGGCCTCTGACAACAGGTCGTCGAACATATCGTGCAACTTGTTATGTATATCTAACAATTTATCCCCCTTCCACTGCTCGTTAAATTTGACCTTAAACGTGGTGTCGCGGGCCAAGTTTTTCTTAAATGTTCGAGTGTCTCTCTTCCAAATGAAATAGGGTTTTTCTAATGGGTCCTCGGAACTCCCCCCACCCCCCGACTGCCCACTCGTAGAGGGTTGATCGCCATCCTCTTGGGATGGTCTAATTTTTTTAGTTGGGGATTCCATCTCGGAAAGAACCTCCTGCCATAAGTCATCGATGTGCTTTTCCCACTGGAGCTCCCTTAATCTGTTCTCGACCTCGGCATCACCAGTAAGACCATTAACTGTAGCAAACAACTGCACGGTGTCTGGGTCATTCAAGGAGTCCAG
Source organism: Ostrea edulis (assembly GCF_947568905.1). Taxonomy (NCBI): domain Eukaryota; kingdom Metazoa; phylum Mollusca; class Bivalvia; order Ostreida; family Ostreidae; genus Ostrea; species Ostrea edulis. The sequence continues at coordinate 46,039,452 of NC_079164.1, forward strand.
GATTTCTTTTAATAAACCGCTGTCTGCCATCTCTTAATTACAAAAAAAATATATATATAAATTTATATCCATGTCAAAGGACAAAAGGTATATTAATAAACATGGCTAGTTATTTGTTAAATGAAATTGAAAAACCAGTAAAACATTATTTTTACAGACAGCAGCGTAATGTCACAATTATCGGAATATCCATTTCGAACTTGAGTACATTAATAAAATATAGAAGGCAATATAGAAAGAATACTTTTTTATTAACAAAAATCCTGTAACAAAAATTTTAAGTATTTCCTAATACTTAACAAATTTTCAAAGAAATGACATTAGGTAAAAACAATGTTAAGAAATATACTGGCTTATTGACAAAAATATCTATAAATAGACATTAACATGTTTAATATCAAACTGTGCAAACTTATTCTTTAAACCCAGTTGCTAACCAAAAGAATTTCTAGCTAAACAAATGTTCAAAAATATTTAAAACCTGCATTGTTATTAACAGCATTATATCACAGGTAGATAATATTAAGCATAATACTCTATAACTATTGGATATTAAATATTATTATATAGAAATATGTGCTGCAACAATTAACCCTAATGTCATAACTTATACATCACAATCATAATAAGCAAATGATCAATGTTAAGTGTAAATCACATTTATCAGTTAAAATCAACTTAAACATCATTTTACATCAATTGCACATCCCAAAAATAACCAAATGATCACTGTCATATGTAAATTATAATAATCAGCAAATAAAGGCAGGACTTTAAATTTTCCTTTGATCAGTATTCAAGTAAAATACAAACTGTCGCATAAAATAAAAAAAAAAATAAAAAATACAAAAACATTAAAAGCAACCATAGGAAAAACTAACGAGTCAATGTCCTTAAACAATACCGTTGCTCTGTACTACATGTACATTCATTAAAAAAAGTAAAATGTCATCAAATTGTTATGTCATTAACAAATCTGTTTTGTAAAAAAAGGAAAAATAATGGAACTTAAACAGTTCAAAAAGTCCCAAACTTTATGCTTTTTCCAATTCCAAAAAAATCTGTCATAAAAAATGCACAACTTTAAACTGATTACACATTCATAAAACTGTTTACTGTTATCATTTTCAAAACTTGTACACTACACAGTCATTAAAAAGTTCAAAACGTAGTAATATCATCCCTTTGAAAAACTAGTAAAGAAATTACAGGCTAAGTCTCTTTGCGACACTTTTAGCCCTGGTACGTTGTGAAATAGGTTCATCGTCATCATCACCAAGGAGAGGTCGAGTTACTGAAACTACTGTGTTGGGGGTTGACGCCGATAAACTGCTGGGGGTGGTAGCAATGGAAGATGGTGTGTGCAATAAATGCATTCTTATCTGCTCTACAGTTTCACGAGTGCACGGTGTTGAAGGTGGTGATGGTGTTCTAGGAAGATGGTTGACTTGCCTTCTACAGCAGCATTTTATTTTCGAAAGCAAAAGATGCCTTATCACAATCAGAATAATGGCAAGTGTTGTGACAACTGCCCAGGCAAAAACACCTATTAAAAGTTAGAACAAGTAATTACAATTAACACTTTCATCAATGCATCAAACACAACATACAAATACAACAAGTAATTATCAAAAAAAAAAAATCTGTTCAGTTCATTCTCATGGATAATTAACATCAGTAGGGTTTCAAACTGACCTGCGGTCCCAGGCACGTCAAATTCTTCGGTAGATAATTGTAACCCTGGAATTTAAAAACACAAAACATTAGCCCAAAAATCATAATTGTGATAATCGTAATAGTCTCAACAAAGAATTTGCATGTCTACACAAGAATTTAACAATAAAGCTTTACAATTCATTTCTAAAAGAAATTGAAATTGGCTTAACATGTATGATATCTATTTATTAACATTTTTCAACAAAAGCAGTCCTACCTCGAGTTGTACTTTTCAATGACGCTGGCCCAATCCAAGCCCTCCCTTGTGTTCTTGCTGATGAAGTGGATGGTATTGTAGAAGTGGCCAACATCTTGGACTCTTCAGTAGGCATATCTGCAATACATTTTTTTTTTTACACAGAGGTGGTGACTATTTTGGGGTTTTTTTTTTCCTGGTAAGAAAAATACTACTTTGCTTTTTAATCTTTCAATAATATTTCTGAATTATACTCTTGTTAAATTGTTGTGTAAAACTACTGAGTCAACCTAGTTCAATTAAGGTTATCCATCCCTCAGGTGTCAGAAATTGAAAATGCTCTTTTCCATTATCAATTTATATGTTGATCAAGATTCGCAGTTGATATAGATATGTATTCTGGTGGATAATTGATAATCATTCAATCAGAATATAATAGAAAACATTTTTTTTTTTAAATTTCATCATTATCTTATATATGTATGAGTTACCCCGCCTTGCTGAGGGATATATAACGTTAAAGCAGTCCTACCTCGAGTTTTACTTTTCAATGACGCTGGCCCAATCCAAGCCCTCCCTTGTGTATTTGCTGATGAAGTGGATGGCACTGTAAAGATGACCAACATCTTGGACTCTTCAGTAGGCATATCTGCAATACATTTTTTTTTTACACAGAGGTGGTGACTATTTTGGGGTTTTTTTTCCTGGTAAGAAAAAAATACTACTTTGCTTTTTAATCTTTCAATAATATTTCTGAATTATACTCTTGTTAAATTGTGTAAAACTACCAAGTCAACCTAGTTCAACAAATGCAGTCCTACCTTGAGTTGTACTTTTCAATGACGCTGGCCTAATCCAAGCCCTCCCTTGTGTTCTTGCTGATGAAGTGGATGGTATTGTAGAAGTGGCCAACATCTTGGACTCTTCAGTAGGCATATCTGCAATATATTTTTTTTTTACACAGAGGTGGTGACTATTTTGGGTTTTTTTTTCCTGGTAAGAAAAATACTACTTTGCTTTTTAATCTTTCAATAATATTTCTGAATTATACTCTTGTTAAATTGTTGTGTAAAACTACTGAGTCAACCTAGTTCAATTAAGGTTATCCATCCCTCAGGTGTCAGAAATTGAAAATGCTCTTTTCCATTATCAATTTATATGTTGATCAAGATTCGCAGTTGATATAGATATGTATTCTGGTGGATAATTGATAATCATTCAATCAGAACATAATAGAAAACATTTTTTTTTTAATTTCATCATTATCTTATATATGTATGAGTTACCCCGCCTTGCTGAGGGATATATAACGTTAAAGCAGTCCTACCTCGAGTTTTACTTTTCAATGACGCTGGCCCAATCCAAGCCCTCCCTTGTGTATTTGCTGATGAAGTGGATGGCACTGTAAAGATGGCCAACATCTTGGACCCTTCAGTAGGCATATCTGCAATACATTTTTTTTTTACACAGAGGTGGTGACTATTTTGGGGGTTTTTTTCCTGGTAAGAAAAAAATACTACTTTGCTTTTTAATCTTTCAATAATATTTCTGAATTATACTCTTGTTAAATTGTGTAAAACTACCAAGTCAACCTAGTTCAACAAATGCAGTCCTACCTTGAGTTGTACTTTTCAATGACGCTGGCCCAATCCAAGCCCTCCCTTGTGTATTTGCTGATGAAGTGGATGGTATTGTAGTGGTGGCCAACATCTTGGACTCTTCAGTAGGCATATCTGCAATACATTTTTAAAAGGAGCGGTGATTATTTTTTTTTAGGGGATCTACAACAAAAACAAAATGTTTACTTTCAGTTTCACTGTACACCCTCTAACAAAGGGAACGTTTCAAACTTCCGATTTCACATTCCCTGTATGTACCCCGAACCCGATCATACGAGTACTTATTTTAGATACCAGTCACAGTTAGAACTGAAAACACGAGTTATTAATTTGTTCTTGATATTTACAGAAACGTTCTAAGAATCAGTTAAGACTAAATTACATAATTAAATACCAATACACAAGTTGTACAAACGTAAACATTCCATAGTAAAAGACGCAGTGATTTGATTGGTTTATGAAAATATCACGTGGTCCTATTTTTCTCACGATACATCATTCGTTAAAAACCCCCTCCTCTTCTAGCAAATCACCACAACAACGACAAACAACGACTTGTCGTTCAAAAAATGATATATTAAGTGGTCAAATACACGTTAATTTGAAATAATGAAAACCCTAAGTACTACTTACTGAATACACTGGCACATTGATGTCCCCTAATGTCCCGCACTACTGGAAAGTCAGTAAGGGACTCCCACTTTCTGTTGACCACAATATCGATAGTACACATAGGGACGCGAATTTCACGGATTTGGGTTCTGGCACGATTAAGGAAAACACTGACACAATTGTTCTTGTAAGTTTTACACGTTACAACTCCACGTTTGTTCAGACATCTTGGACACTGCGCAACATCCATAATTTTAGCAAAAGTATAAAAATCTTGAAGTGTCATCATCACTATTGCAGCACATATCACACATGCTGTAGTTCGTCCTTCCATTTTCCATTTGATAAAAAAGTCGCATGAGCTAAATTGATCATGTGACGGAGGATTCGCGGGTATTTCCATCAGCAACGCAACCTTTACACTTTTCATCAATTCATACCATATTTTTTTCGACATCCCATTAATCTTTTCTTTGTCTCATTTACTAAATGAGTTATTAGATTTATCTTATAATTCATTAATTTATTTTATATCAAATATTACAACGGGATTGGGCACAGTTTATAAAAACTTAATTCACCCTCTCCCTACATGTTGAACAAAAAATACAATATCATTCATTGGAATAAAAAATCTCTGGATCCGCCACTGTTATTGCAAATATGGAAACTCTGATTATTCTAATTATTCTTTTTTTTATTCAAATGTGTCAGTCACTCGACTTTAAGTAATTGGTTTTACAAAGTAGCGTTTAAAATGACTCTTTGATGTTTATTATACGAGTACAATACAAGCGGGCATGGTTATCTTTTTCAACTTCATCAGTAAATCGTCCTATTGAACTTGATTTTTTTTTAATAATCTGATTAATTTACAACCATTCGTAAGAAAAAAAGTAAAAAAGATATATTTCTACATGACAGGAGTTTTGCTGTGATTTTGCAGGTCTTATATTTACAAACGTTTAAAAATTATTTTTTAAAAATCGTCCCCTGGGCCCCAACCAGGGCTGATCATACCCCTTGCATAAAACCCGGACGGCGCCCACTCTAACCGTAGCTTCAAATTCCGGAGCTGCCCCCCTGGTTTGAAAGACGGTTCCGAAATTATATAACAAATCATTAGGACATTTTTGTATGAGACAAGTGTGTGTCACAAATCTCACATATTCAGTCACACCACCATTTTTACGCATGTTGGTGACCCTTTAAATATCATATATAATAAATGTATTTTATAATCAAATTATTTTGATTGTTTATTTTCCCTACTCAGTACTGGCGCTGGCTGAGAATAGCCCTCATGTACATTTCAAGCTGATACAATGATATAATGACAGACAAGAGTCTCCAGTTTCCCCAACCATATATAGAAATGAGCATGATTCTGATCCTGTCTCCATGAAATTGTTCGGTTTCCCCCCCCCCCTAAAGTTAGTAAACTAATTGTTAGTAATTCGTGTAGGAATTAATGATTATATAATATACAGCGGAAATACAATGATTGATGTTGTTCCATAACTACATTCATAATACATATATATTTTGTGTAAAATTAATCAGTAAGCTGAGATAATTAACCGAGTTAATTATTGAGGCCACGTAAATAAGTGGGACACTTCCTGCTGCAATGTTTGCGCAGGTATTGGACAACCGGGCGGTATTTTTCAAACGTGACTAAAAGGGGTGCAGATGATAAATACGATCAATAGGGGCACTTCTCGGTCATTACTCAACCAACCAATTATAGTGTTACGAAATTAGAGTTAAGAAACTCCAAAGACCTAATCATCATCCATAACGTCCACCCGAAATTATATATAAATGGAGTTTGCAAACAGAAATTATCATTGACAAAAAATCTGATCATGGCAGAAAAGTTTCTTGACATTCTGTAAGTAGAACAATTTTTAAAAAATATTTTTTTACTTAATATATATATATATATATATATATATATATATATATATATATATATGGGAGGTCATATCTTGGCCGAATGGGCTAATGTGCTGAGTTGACAGTCTTGCTAGGCGGAGGGTGCCAGGTCGCTGGTTCGACCCCGGGTTGGAGCGTAAAATTTCAGTACTTAGTTGTGAATATTTAGTGCTCTATATATTAATTATTTGAATTTCACATGTATCTTTCAGTATATATTACATAGTTTGAGGGTTTTTTTCTAAGCTTGATGGGTGAAGAACTAGAAATGGAATTTTTTTGAATTCAGTATGGGTCTGATTTACAGTATTTATTTTTTCTCCTGACAGCGACTCCACAAATTCAGCAAATTCATTCGAGGAGTTCGAACAAATGTGGTTGAAGATGAGTGAAGAGTTGGAAATGGAAGGCCTGCCAAAGCGGTGAGTTTAACAGCTTTTATAAGAGTTATCTTTCTTTGGCTTGATATGCCTACTTTCATGTAGTGCTTTGTTTCACGTTATATAGATAATATACATTATAAATATTAATGTTTTAATTGGAATCAGAAAGTGTGTTATATATTCTTTTAAAGGCCTTCCACTCCTACCCCCGAAAGTACAAGTCAAACCGAGACAATTCTACTTAAAAGGTATATATAAACATTAATTTTAGACTTGAAATGATTTTAGAACCATAAATTTTCCAATCATTTTAGTGTAATGTTACACCTTTTAACAATTTTTATTATATTTAGTAAATTTTAAACAGATAACGAGTATTTTCTCCCTCCTTTTAACAATTTTTATTATATTTAGTAAATTTTAAACAGATAACGAGTATTTTCTCCCTCTATCTCTTCAAAGTATTAAATCTCCAAGTTTCTCGTTTCTTCTTAACATTTTATATACGTAGAATTGGAATGATGTACATCAATGTTTTATTTGGTGCCAAAGACTAACTGCTTTTTATGAAGTAAAATTAAATTTATGTTCAAACTAAATTATCGAAGTACAAAGGAAAGTAATCCTCTCCATATCTCTTTAGACCTGAGAGCCAGCACAACTGCGGCACCTCAGCCAGTTACATGTACTCGCCGGCCATGGATTCAAACTGGCGGTTAGCAACCGTGATTGACGAGGAACCTTTGGACAGTTTCGAAAACTGTGAGAATTCCATCCTTACTACTTTCCGGTAAACATAAACATTTTATTTATACTTTGTTTATTATTATAATGTTTGAATTAGAGAAAATTTAAAAAAAAATTTAAATATCATAAAATTTAAATATTATGCATATTAACATCATCTCTAATCTGGGGAAAAGGAACTAATATAAAATATCTTGAATTGATTTTTTTTTTATTGCAACATGTCATTTTTATCCTGTTTATTGTAGACGAAAAAATCCTGAGAAATATAATTTGTTGGAAAAGAGGTTGAGGGAGCCGTTAGCAGAACAATTTAAATTACTCCGAGATTTGAGCGACCGCGTTTCAAAGGACTTGGAACAAATGAACATTATTGTTAATTATTTGGAGGACCAGTTGGCTCCCGTGACACCAAAGAAAAAGAGAGTGAAATTCACAACTTGTGATATTGACATTAACAATAACGTCAATACCATACTATGAATTGTGTAAAACTGTAAATATTCATTGAGATTTGTTTGATATTTTATATACTGATTGACAATTTCTTATTGTTAATCAGTTCATAATTTAATAAGAAAAAAAAGTAACGTTATAGAGGGCAGCTTTTATTGTACAAGTAGATGGAATTTTACTTTTTATGTCTTCAAAATATCCATAAATGTGTTCATAATTTGTGGTAAATATGATAATAAAATATTACTTACTCAATTGAATTGGATCTTTTGATTGCAAGTAATGGTTGTGCATAGAATCTTAAAACTTGGCCTTTTTGTAGCAGACAAAAAAGGATATTTTTAGATCCCTCCCTTGACTGTTGCTATGTGAATTAAGGTGACCCTGATAGTAGATATTTATGGTATCATCCTTCAACTGTTGCTATATGAACTAAGGTGACCCTGACAATAGATATTTATGGTATCATCCTTCGACTGTTGCTATGTGAATTAATCCTTTAAGTGTTGCTAATCACCTCCTCACCTACCCTTGACTGTGGACTCACCCTTGGACTGTGGACTCACCCTCTGACTGTAGACTCCCCTTTGACTGTATACTCCCCCTTGACTGTATACTCCCCTTTGACTGTATACTCCCCCTTGACTGTATACTCCCCCTTGACTGTGTACTCACCCCTGACCTCAATGACCTATGTGGGGAAAAACCCATGACGTCATCTTGACTGTATACTGACTGTGTACTGTCCCCCTTACTACTCTTCTGTTGATTTCAAATACACGGATTAGCTGACCGCCATTGTTCTACTGAGGCGAAAACCCCTTCGAATTTGCATGGAATGTACAAGTTATACACAGGTCATTGTTATAGTCATACATCATAGTACCGCTAACCCGACAAACATTTTTTTTTTATTTTGAATAAGTTATTGAATGACGAAGTATGACCAAACTGCAGATTGAACTTTATAGAGCCCCGTGCTAACATTACTTATATTTTTCAATGTATCAGAAGGGGTATGTTGCCGGTTAAGTTGTGTAAATTTCTTGACAAGCAATAAAATAACAACAAAAATGGTGCTTAAATTGTCCGATTACGAAAACCTTAAATTGGGAGCGTGTGTGTGGGGGGGGGGGGGGGGGGGGGGGGGGGTAGTCTGAAACTGTCTCAATTTCCCCTTCCGACTTCAATTTCTCAAATCGTGCAGTGGGTAGGTCGCTACAAGCTACGAGGCTAAATCTTTAACTCTCAAGTTTTCAAAGTACACCCTCTCCGATTCTACGTGCTTGAAATCAATATTTAAGGATGTAAATCCTCGGTGTCAAATGCAACTAGTTTATGAAAAAAAAACCTAATATCAATATAAACAGAAATGACTTAACGATTATTGGATTTTATTCATATACGCTATCGATTATTAAAATCTTTAATTTAATCTTTAGATGCATTAGATAATGAAAGCAAGAGAGAGAGAGAAAGAGAGAGAGCATTGGTAAGCATTGATTATAATATTCATGAATGTATGCAAATACGGGAAGTTTAATACGTTCAGTATAAATCTTGAAAGTACAGTTTCTTTCTGATTAATTATCCATCCCCTTTCATTCTGATATTTTTTTTATTTCCCATTTTGTTTTCTTTAAATGTTAAATTTTCCGGCTGGTCCGGGTTAGGACTAATGAATGAGCACCCCCCCCCCCTTCTAAAACGATGTTACGTGCTTAGCTGTATATCTCCCTCTCAGTCAAAAATAAAATAAATACATGCTATATATACTGCAACATCATTGGATGTACTGGATAATTCTTCGATTTCACCTTCATAATACATGTTAATGCAAGCGGACTATCTAGGCTTTTTTTCCCCATCTTCGCTAGCCGAGATTATTCGTCCACGAAGGCACAGTTGACTCAAAACCCATTGCTAGCAGGGATTAGATGAATTTTACCCCCTTATTATGTTATAACTGACCAAAACCAAGTACGTTTGTTTTACAACTTTTATTCAGAAGACGCGCAAGTTATTGAGTTACTGAATGAACGAGAAAACGTCTGTATTTTTATTTCAATCGTTGTCAACTCTATACTTTGTGATGTTTAAGACTACATGTACTCAATTCAATTTATTGGATCTCATCACCATTATGCAATGGTATACAAAAATATAAAGACAAAAGGCTGTTATATATACACTTAGTAAATAATACATGCGTGTAATAAAGTATTTATCAAGTTAGAAAAAAAATAAAAAAAAACGTGTTATTATTAATGTGAAGTATGGGCATTCTAGGTAGGGGAGCACATTTTATTTTATTATTTTCTTAATGAAAGTACGGAATTTTCTAAAGGTTTGTTTAAAAGTAAAGATATTTTTAATTTTTATTTGTTTAGGTGATGAAAATCGATTCTTTGCTCACATTGCTTCACAGTTGAGTACATAATGAAATTCATATCCAATGTAAACATGTACATGTATATAAGCTGACCTTAATCACATACATGTATTCCTAATTACAATGAAAACTTTACGTAAAAATAAACCATTGCTTATGGTACACATTTCTTTGAACTGCTATTTATCAAATTGAAATTACTGGCGTGGTCGTTGTTCATGAACCTTCTTTTATTTGGTGAAATCATGCTGCACGTGCCGTGAAACATGTACCGACGAGTGGTAGGAATAACACAGGTGTTTATATACAGGAGGTCGAGAATTTGGGCGTTTCATAAAAAGGTGTGAACGTCTGCAGGGAAGTCTACATACGGATATGTACCGAAAACACCAACGTATCATTAAACAACAATTACAAGAATTGAATGATTTATAGTTAATTTCTAAATAAGTAATGGAGTGGGGGCATGCATACTGGCCAAGTGAAAAGGTTTTTTGGGTGAATCACTTAGGAAATTATTTCTTTGTTTTATCACACGGAGGTACACGGTGGCATCGACGGAGGTACAGGTGACATCCACGGAGATGCGCAGTGGCATCCACGGAGATCCTCCGTGGACTTCAATGTCTAGCTCGCGCGGAAAAATAGGACTTCAAAGGTGCCGACAATTTTAAAGGTCCACCGTGTTTGGGGCAAATTTGTTCCACCGCGTTGCGTGGAACACGCATAAAACTCGTGTCGTGTACTGTATGTATCATAGGTAGAAAACATGTTGAAAATTATGATATTTCAGGGTTCTACAAAGAATTATTGTTTGCAGATCATTTTGTTTAAAAAATATTATTTACTAACAAAATGGACCTCCGTGGCTGAGTGGTTAGAGCATCGCGATCAAAATCACACGGTCTCTCACCTCTGATCGGTGCGGGTTCGAATCCCGCTCGCGCCGGTAAGTGCAAAAGTTTCCCAGTTTAATTTCGGAAGGTCGATGGTCTCTTCCCAGGTACATTGTATCTGGGTTCTCTCTTCCACCAATAAAAACTGGGCACCACCAGATAACTGAACAATTGTTGAGTGTGACGGAAAACAGCAAAACAATCAATCAATATATTTACTACCAAAACATTATTTACAAACAGTGTTCATTCTTACAGTGTTCTCAGATAGTTTCATTTTTGTTGTTGTTGAGCTGTCATATTGTAAGAAACCATGCACTCCTATAAACTAAAATACATATACATGTACATTTAAACCTTAATACCAATTAAATGTTGTCCCAGTCAAATAATGATTTACTGCATTGATGTTTATTTTAGTAAATGATTGTAAAGTTGTTTCAAGTATTGCAATGAAAAATTTATATTAAAATTATTTTTTGTAGCTTAATAAAAAATTGACACTGTCACCAGGACATTTTACTTTTAAGCACACAGTCCGCCTGGCCAACAAGTTGAAGAGGAAGCGTTTATTACAGTGTCAGCGTGGCGTGAAAAGGAGGCGCTTGGAACTCAAAGCTTAAAGACTACCATAGGATGCTTCACAATCAGTCCTGGAATGTATGTAAAACCAGAGGTATCCTTACGAAATTTATATCTATCGATATGCAAAACTAATACTCTGTACCGTATTTGTTCGCTTAATATCACTAGGATTTATGTGATACAGCTGTCAATTTTATAGGTGCTACCTACAGTTCAAAAATAGGTTTTGAAGATGAGGATGTTGACCTGCAGGATATTGATTTAAATCCTTAGAATGCTTCCCCAGAGAGCAGTTCTCTGCTGTATTTTGACCTAGAAACAACATGACTTCGTAAGTGAATGTATTTTGAATGGGAATATAATAGAGCAAATATTTTATGACTATGGCATGTGAGATAGTGAAAGGTACATAAGGAAATTAGGTGTATAATTTGATATTTCTATTGCAGAAAGGACATCTGAAATCTTTCAGATAACCGCAGTATGTGATAACCAATCACTCAACATCTACATTACTCCAAACCAAACAATTAGAGGGAGCATCAAGAACAACAGGTTAGACATACGAGGGTGGCGTTTTGAAACATCACGGACACCCTCTGGATGCAGTAGTACCTGCTAAGGGTCTGGAGCAGTTTGTTGATTTTGTCAGGTCATCTTCCAAGCCTTTTGTGATTGGACATAACATTCAAAACTTTGACATTCCTGTTTTTATGTTTCATCTACAAAAATGTAATCTGGTACATGTTTTTGAAGAAAGTGTGTCAGGTTTTATAGATACATATACTAGCGGAAAAAAGAAACTGCATTAGTTAATATATGAAAAAATAATAAAAAATAACAATGAATAAATTTTATTTTCAGGTGAGATTTCCATTGACAATTTGTAGAGGGGTCCTTCCACGTGCTATTCCACCCCACACCATAACGCTACCTCCACCGAATTGTCGACGTTGCACAACACAAGCGTCCGGGTACCGCTCCCCAACGCGACAATACACTCTACAACGGCCGTCACTGCTATCCAAATGAAATCTGGATTCATCAGTGAACAGAATATTGGCCCAGTCCTGTATTCTGAATCGCAGATGTTGTCTGCACCACGCTAGTCTAGCGATATGATGACGTTGAAGCAGTATTGGGCACACCGCTGGACGTCTTGGTCTGATGTTGTGCTCGTGCAGACGATTACGCACAGTTCTTGGACTGATTGGTTGAAGTCCAGGAATGCTACGAGCAGTCAAACTTGCTGTCTTTAAACGATTTCTCAGGTGTAGAAGTTTAATGTCATGTGGTTGTCCTGTCGACGCGACGTCACACGAGGACTCCCAGAACGTACTAGTCGATCCCGAGTGTTACCAGATTGTTGGAAACGTCTCCATAATGACTGGATGGTGTTCCGATGAACTCCAAAGTGTCCTGCTACGATATGTTGTGTCATTCCAGCTTGAAGCGCCCCAACAACACGATTACGTTGGTTTTCGCTCTGAGTCGTGGCATGACAGAAGGGTAAATTTTGTCAAAACTCAAGTGCTTTCCTTAACGAATAGTGTCCAAACAAACCGTTTACACTTCTTACTCCAAACAGCATTGGCCAGTAAAACCCGTGCGTAGGAACACTTTAATAAACAACATGTGTTCACTAACCATGAAAAAGTCCGTGCATCTGAGTCGGGTACTATCCGATATTTAATGGTTATCTTCTAGCATCCGAGTAATATTCACATTATCAAAGACACAGAAGCATGGAAATCGCTCAAATGTAACAAATGACGTAATGCATAAAGAGTGTGGAGTAACTTTTTTATTTGCAGGAATACAAGTCGCTGGACATCCAATCAAAAAAAGTAGGAGGGGCATTTGTATACATGCGATACGTCATGATTCACACATTTAAATATCCAGTATGTCTATAGAAACTGATCAAATCATTTTCGAGATTTCTTTCATCGCCTGTGTAATTGCAAACTTTAAATTCTGTCCGACTATTGCATGGAATCTTTCTTGAGACAGGACTTTTTTTTTTTTTTTTCCGAAACAATTTTCTGCGGGATTAAAATCAGGCGAATGCGTCGGAAGAAATCCATAATCAATTCCCTTTAGTCCAAAGAAATTAGACACTCTCTCTGCTTGATTGTGATGAATTGCACAGTTATCGACGATCACAACATCACCGGGTAAAAAAATTAGTCGGCCATAGTCGTCCTGTCCCAGACTCGCCTCCTGCCAAAAATTCAAATACGTTTCCGTATTTGATGGCCCATCAATAAAATTATAGTAAAGGACACAATCAACACTTACTAGCAGGTTCAAGCTTAAATTTCGCCCTGGAATATACCTCCCGATTTCTATGCAAGGTGTACCTTTTTCAGAGTGACCATGATTTCGGTTCGCACACGTTATTTTAAAACCACTTTCGTCCATGAACTTTATTTGATGTGGTTGTTTTGTTTGACAATAGTCAATGTAGGCTTGTGTGTAAAACATATTGCCTTGAGCAAATCGATCACCTAAGGGACGTTTCAACCTTTTAAATGTAAAATTCAAATAACGACGTAACGACCTATTGATTGTTCTGACCGTCATGTTCCCAGAAACGGGGGAGTACCTTTTTTAGTTTATCAAGCACTTCTCTCCCAGTTACAGATGGCGCTTCTTGTTTCAGAAACTGAATCATCCTTACGTCTGGTTCTGTTAGTTTTGGGCGCCCTTGAGTGTTTCGCCTACTCTCTGATAAATCTCCAGTAGACAAATAACGTTTCCAAACATTTGAAACCGTTTGCACTACAACCTTAAACTTTTCCGCTACAGCAGTGAATACACCTCTTGGAACCTCGCCGGTAACGCTATTTCCACCTCGTTCAATGATTTCTTGAACAATTAATGATCTTAGATCTTTGCTTATTCCGACACCATTGGAATATTCCCGTCCTAATTTGTTTGTAGCCATTTTCACCTTTTGTCATTGTGTCAACTGCCAATAATAGAGTTATTTACCTAACAGCACGATAGTTCGCTTTACGGAGCGTGTAAGATTTTCGTGCAATGATTGCCGTATACCTTTTTTATTTGTTATACGGTAATATTATCATACAGGGAGACTATCGTTTCTTGAAAGGGAGGTGGGAAACATCAGCTAAAAAGTATTTATTAGTATCATACAAAAAGACTATTCAGGTGGGGTTTTTTCCCGTAACATGCTTATAGGTGCTCACATTTTGTTTTTTACGACAGAATCTCTCGTAAACAGCCAACAATCCGATCGGTCACTGCTACCGGTGTATGGTCAGGTACTGTGTTTGATATGCAAAGTAGTGTTCATTTCATTGAAATCAAACAGCCAATCGATGAGTACATGTAATACGGCAATCATTGCACGAAAATCTCACATGCTCCATCAAGCGAACTATCATGGTGTTAGGGTGTAAATCACTCTAAAACTTTCCCGCCAAAATCGGGGTTAAGGTTAAACAGATTTTTTTGCTAACACGCCCCATTATTGGCTATGAAAATAAATAGACCGTATAATGATTCAATAGAAATAAACTAACAGTTGCCTTATTTTAGTCCTGTCTAAATGAAAATGTGTTCAATTTTGCACTTGTGAAAACTTATTGAAGTGAAATAATTAAAAAAAAAGAAGAGAGAACAAAAACAGACAAACAAAACAAAACAAACAAAAAGACATAGGTTATATGTTTTTATTTAAAATTTATAAGACTACACCAAATGATTTGATTATGAGATTGATCACTGTTCGTTATCTTCACCTTGCATTCGTTGGATTTACCACACTTTATTATAGAAAGTAAAAAAAAAAAAAAAAGATGAAGACATCTTCCCATTCGATTTGATTGATTTACCGCCAAATATTTCTATTATAAAAATGAAAATATAAAACACTTATTCATGAGATGTTTTACAATTATAATAAAAGTCCTGTGCCTAACTGCTCATGCCGCTTCAGAGCCTAAAGCCTAAAATAAATTTTATTTGGTAGGATTCATCGCACCATATTTTTAGAAAAAAGATTTTTTGATAATTGCTTTTTTTTTTCTTTCGCTTTCTGCTTCCAATATTACAAAAAATATCCGAAAATATAAATTATATCGGTGTGGTTTAAAGGTCTGAAAGTTGTATGAATTATTTTTGAAATTGTTAAGGACCGAATTTTTAATATATTACTTAGAGAAATAGGTTATGTTTCATTTTTAAAGAGTGTTTAAACATAATTTGAAATTTAATTTAATACTAATTTATCATGTTTTACCTTTTATTTCATCAAATGGTTTTCTTAAATCATTTATCTTCCCTAAACATAAAGATTGATAGAATTGGCTGCAAAATGAAATATTAGATCTGTACAGATACACTTACAATTACACTCTTGGGAGGAAAAAAAAACTCTTTCCAGATTTTAACAATAGTAAGTCAGTCAAAAATTTCATATTGTACCATAAAATAAAAAAAAAGAAAGAAAAAAAAGACAACAAAAACTATGAATCAAATAAAGCGCCTTCCCAGTTTCTTTTTTTTTTTTTCTTCTTTTTTTTTTTTAATATAACGAAGACAAAAGAGAAAAAATCCAACTTTTAGTTAGATTTTCTATTACAAGACTATTGAATTGAATAGAAAATCTTATATATTTTTTTATTTATACAACTTCGTATTATCCATAACAATTGGTCCCGCCTTATGGGTAAGTCTAACATCTATATGAATTATTTTTTTCATAGGGGTAACAGCTTAATGTTACTTATAGTTAAACCAATTTTTTTTTAAATTCAGACTTGTACACCCCCTCATCTGAAGAAATGAACTAGGTGGGTTTTTTTTTTTGCCGAGTCCGTGCACAATTTCGCGGTCAAATACTGTCCCAGCCATTGTTTACAGAAGGATGGAACAGTTGCAAGTGGAATATGGCCCTGGAAAAGTGCGCAAATTTAATATACCTGACAAAGTGTGTTCCTTAGAGGAACTTAAGTGTGATATCCAATCAAGAATAGAGAGTTTAAGAGGATCTTTTTTCGGAATTCAGTATCTCGATGACGATCAAGAAGACATATTCGCAACAACGGACAGTTGCATACTAGAAGCGTTTCGCTGTGCAACACCAGTACAGGGCACTTCGATGCGACGAATGAAGTTGAAAACGTTTCACGGAAGCTCACCGGACCCGGTAGAGAAGACTGCACAAACGAAAAGTTCAAGTACTTTGCAATTGCAGCCGAAATCGTTGTTTAATGAATATGAATGTGCCGACACGAATTTGAAAAGCATTTCTTCAAATCCTATTTATAAGTCGCCTCTGCAACTTATGATTGACGAACTTTAAGAATCTATTAATATCCAAACTGTTGAACTCGAAAGCGCCAAAGATCATGTTAATTTTCTAGAGAGAAAATACTCGAATCCTACAACTAAAAACGACAAACCGAAAGCGCAATGTGGTCAGTGCCACTTGAGATTAGGCCACACAAAACGGAATTGTGATTTTGGAATATGTGAGGGACCAGAAATGTGCAATGATTTAGATAAACATGATAAGGAGAAAAAACAAATAGGAGATGCTACTCAATTGGACAAGAACTTGTCCAGAGAACTTGAAAAGTTGAAGCAAACCCTACTCAATACAAAACAAACCCATAAAGAAACGTGCGACACTTTTTTCAGTAAAGTACTGCCTTATCTCGTTAATAGCAATATTGACAAGTATTATCCTATAGGAATGTGTGGATTGCGGTCTTTGGCTATGGGAGCCATACATCCAGACACGGCAGTTCTTGAAAAGTATTTTCAAGGCGTTGCGCCAAAAGATTTGGAATCATCAGCTAAGTCATTTCCTACTATTTTGAAATCTATATCATTATCGCAGATGGAAACTAAACGAGTAGATCCTGTTAGGAAACTGATCGAGCAAAATGGTGTCCGGTTCCCGAACTTCTCTACAAGTATAACACATGCAGCAACTGCAGCGGCAAGTACAAATATCCAAGCTCCATCGCTCCCTTTACCATTTGTTCCGAGCTATGCATATCCACAACAGTTCATTCCATTTCCAATTACTTTTCCCTGGAATACAAACACCTCCGGATTTACACCTTTTTCCGGAAATAACCAGTTCACTTCTGATTCATCTGACGCATCCCAGGAACATATCGCTTCGCCTCTGCCTCCAAAGAAGCGCAAGCAATGATGCTCATTTAAAAAAATTTTTATTGAAATAAGGAATTATATTTATGTGTGAGTGGTTTTAGTATTGATTAAATACTCGCAATTGTATTCTTATTGGAGGGATAAATAAAATTGTTTTTAAAATGTGTTTTTATTATTTGTAGGGAGAAAATTCTCATAAAAGTGGTAGATTTGAAGAAAAAAAGCTGTTGAATATATTGCTGTTTACTTTTTTTTTAAAGTGGTACGATTTGTTCATTGTGTTTTTAAAATAGAAAATTTTTTCTCATATATTTAGTAGCACGTAGAATTTTGATGGATGGAAGTGGGCGGTGCTAAGTAACGTCATGCGCATTGAAGGGATGCCCAGCTTCTGTTAATGCAAGGTGAAGATAACGAACAGTGATCAATCTCATAACTCCTACAAGCAATACAAAATAGATAGTTGGGCAAACACGGACCCCTGGACACACCAGAGGTGGGATCAGGTGCCTAGGAGGAGTAAGCATCCCCTGTTGACCGGTCACACCCGCCGTGAGCCCCATATCCTGATCAGGTAAACGGAGTTATCCGCAGTCAAAATCAGTGTGCCAAGAACGGCTTAACAATCGGTATGAAACACGTCATGCAGCATTTGACCCAATGCGAGGTCGTATTGACGAACTAGATCGTTATAACGACCATAGAATTTGCGATATGTGGAAGTGGGCGGCGCTAAGTAATACCATGAAGTGTTTAAATCAAATGACGTATTTCCAAGCTTCTGTGACTTTAGGTGTAGATGGGTGGTCCTTCTGTCACGAGTGCGCGGAGCGCACGAGTGAGAAGGACAGCCCATCTATTTGATAATGTGAATTTTACGAGGATGCTAGAAGATAACCGACTTGTCACATATTTCAAAAGCTTCTCATTTTACATTTATTGAACCATACATTCAATACAATGGTAGATTGCCATAGATGCATGTGTATATAAAATTTAATACGCTTTACCCGTAAAACAGCAAAACTAACTTAATGAAAATTGATTATCCCTGTCAGTATCAATCACATATTGGTGGCTTTATAAATAATTTTTCAGGAATTTAATTCTATACATGTATTTGTACAAATGTTTTAAGAAAACATGTATAACACAAATATTAAAGTAGGAAAAGGATTTATTTAGAGACTTGCATTAGCAAACTCTTTATAAAATGAGAGAGAGAGAGAGAGAGAGAGAGAGAGAGAGAGAGAGAGAGAGAGAGAGAGAGAGAGAGAGAGAACTATTTAACATTACTGACTGGGGAAAAAACCACGATGTGTTACATAACAATTCCTGTCTGTTTCAACGCCCATCATCAATCGGCGCACGCTTTACCCGTAAAATAGCAAAACTAACTTAACGAAAACTGATTATCCCTGGCAGTATCTATCACATGTTGGTGGCTGTATAACAGAAATATTAAAGTGGGAAAAAGATTAAAGACTTGCATTAGCAAACTCTTTATAAAATGAGAGAGAGAGAGAGAGAGAGAGAGAGAGAGAGAGAGAGAGAGAGAGAGAACTATTTAACATCACTGTCACAGGTATGTGTATACATGTATTTGTTACATAACACTTCTCGTCTGTTTCAACGCCCCTGACATCGACCGGCACACGCTTTACTCGTGAAACAGGAAAAGTAACTTCACGAAAACTGAATTATCCCTGTCTTGTTTCTATTGTGTAATTCTGATGTTAGTACCGCCCATGCGATAACAAGGTGGGAGGAGCTCGTTTTATCACATATGCGATAACAAAACCCTATTGATGATAACCAGATACAATACCAGAACAACAAAAGAAAATCACTGTGAATATGTGACAATGTTAAAAAACGTCACCTTTATCGATTGTTTAGATTTTATAAATATAAACAATAAATATAGAAAATTTATACTACATTTTATAATGCACAGTTTCTTTTTTCTGCTAGTATTTAAACCAAAAAGTGTTTGACAAGCCCACAGGTGGCAACTACAAACAGGAAAATCTAGTGTAGTGTTTACTAGGTGTAGAATATGAAGCTCACGATGCTTTATCTGATGTGACAAGTTTAAGAGAACTGTATGAGAAGAAGTTGTCAAAGAATGGCAATTCTTCAGATGTATTTACTTTGTCCTACTACAATGTCAGAGCTTAACTTGCGCCTCTTGTACAAAATAAGTTAATTTCTTCTCTTATTTGTAAGAGACTCACCAATTGTTCTTTAAGTTTAAACAAGTTAAAACTTATTCATAAGGGATTTTTACGAAGAGGCTTACTTTTACAATCGACGGCTGACTTTTACATTTTAAAGGGGCTAACTCCAAATATGAAAAAATTGGGAGAGGTATTTGCAAATATTCACAGACTTTAAAACTCCATGAGTAACCCACATAATGAACGAATTTCAAAATCCAAAAATGTTATTAACAAAGTTGTTGAGTTTATGAATAGATGTTGAATTTATTGTGTGTGTATAAGTATACATATATGTTTAATTGCATGGTCAGTGTATATGTATGTATCCATACATGATAGATGTTATTTTGTGAAGGAGTTCAATTGATCACAATGTTTCATTTTGTGGAATCTGATGTGTACATATGTAGAGCACTTCACCTAGTGCATTGTATATTTATGTCTCTCCTCTTTCAGGGGAAGACATATTGTTTTTGTACTTTGTCTGTCCGTCCATCTGTCTGTCACAAAATCTTGTGAACGTTTCTCCTCCTATATGGCTTAACGGGTAGACTTGAAACTTTATACAATGCTTCATTGCCATTTGCAGATGTGCATATTGTCAAGACAGGAGGATCCAATTATTTTCCTAACAGTTATAGTGGATCTAAGAGGGGTGGATTATGTAAAATAGTATGTGGCTTATCAGAGTGGTCTATGTTCCTTCTTATGTTTTCTCCTCCATACCATGCAGTGCATTAAGGGGAAAAGGTTTCATTTGGGGAGCTGGGGAGACATTTGTTTTTCATAAAAACAATCTCTAATTAATATGCAGGTACTTGTATATTTTAAATCTGAAATCATTTCATTTTTTAGAAGACTTCAACTGAGTTTTAAAAATTATATTCACTCTGCATTATTATCAGTATATGTTCAACATCTGATGTGCAGTAGTGTGAACGGTCATGTTCTCGGCTTTTCATAGTTAATTTGTGGAAAGTACATGAATTACCAAGTTAAAAAGGAATTATCTGTGTCTTTTCATGAAATTACATAAAATTTTAATCCAGGAGTGATTTTGAATAGCTCAACTTAGCTGCAATAATGTAGCCCTCTCTGATTTTTTTTTTTTTTTTTGGGAGAGGACTACAATTCCTTAGGATCTCCGTAATGGTGCAAATGCGGGAGTAATTCACTCCCGCAACATTTGCGCTCATTCTAAACATTTCCTGACTTTCTTTACGTAAATAAAATGATATTCTATCTTTCTTAGTCAATATATAAATTTACAACCTGCAACTTAAGAATTGTGAGGCTCTATTCTACCGTTTTCAACAATTTCGATAAATTCCAATTTCTCGATTCATATTTGTGCGCCATGTTTGATGTACTGAAGTTTCAACTTCCGATTGTCAAGTCATTTACATATGCCATATAAGGTAGTATTTACATCAATGGACAAGTATGGAGGCGAAAGCTATTTCGTCGGTATTGAAAAGGTTTGAATTTCATATCAAGTTAAAAACCGAACAGCAGAGTGTAAATTCTTTCTGCAACAATATGATTTTCCTTTCTTTGTCGAAGTGGCTCGAGTAACTACATTTTCGCGCTGATTGTCGATGTTTAGGCTTTTCATTAGATCCACCTACGAGATCTCGCGATAACAAGCATGGCGGAGCAGACGAAGAATTTTGCATGCTGTACATTATATGTAATGAAAAACACCTTTATTAGACATGCCCGAGCACAAAGTTGGTACTCCTTTTGGTGTAAACAACATTTGGGACTATAACACAGAGTTTATTATCGGTTATTCATAAAATTATTTTGCACCATTACGGAGATCCTATGGAATTGTAGCCCTATCCCGAAAACGTCAGAATAAAAAAAAAATGGATAGGGCTACATTATTGCAGCTAAGCTCAACTGTATATGATGCCAGGCTTGGTGTTTTTTGTTTTTTTTTTAAATATGGGTATACATTACATACTCTGGAAACTATAGATTTGAAATTATTAACGAAAGGTATGGATTTTTTGGATTGCAGAAAATGCTTCATACTTTAAAGTCATATACAGATGACTGGAAATTAGAGGTAAACATCTGCAAAACAAAAATGGTAGTTTTTCGAAATGGTGGTGAAGTTGGATATTTTGAAAAGTGTTTTTATAATAATGTTCACGTTGGGATTGATATTGTTGACGTATTTACGTATCTAGGTGTAAATTTTAAATACGACGGTAAATTTGACTGTACGCAGAAATCAATTGCAACCAAAGCTAAAAAATGGAGATTTTCTTTGTGGAGAAGGGTGAACGAGAATAATTAAGATGTTGAGATTACACTTTCTTTATTTGATACTTATGTAAGTTCTGTTCTTCATCATGGATGTGAAACGTGGGGATTTCATAAAGCCCCACATATCGAGCAAGTACATGTAAATTTGTTGAAGAAAATTATGTTGCTTCGAAAATCTACGAATAATTTAATGGTTTATTTTGAAATTGGTAGATGTCCAATGTAAGTCCAAAAGAAACTTCGAATTTTGATTGAATATTGGTGTAACTTGCTTAATGAAAGGTGAAGATAACAAACTGATCAATCTCATAACTCCTATAAGCAATACAAAATAGATACTTGGGCAAACACGGACCCCTGGACACACCAGAGGTGGGATCAGGTGCCTAGGAGGAGTAAGTATCCCCTGTCGAATTGTATATTAAAAACATGTTATGAACAATTGCTATTTGAATACAATACTCAAAAGGAAAACTGCACAAACTGGTTGAATGCAGTTAAAAAAGAACTTTGTTGCTTGGGTCTTGGAAATTTTTGGAAACAGCAAAATCTTGGTAATGTTAATCATTTTTCTTTTCTTGTGGAACAGCGTCTCACCGATGCATTTATACAAAGTTGTTTTAGTGTTTTTGAACTTTCATCGAAATGTATTTCATATAAAGAAATAATTGATACATTTGGTTTACAGAGATATCTTGTGAAGAGATTATCACACAAAGAAAAGTAATTACTATGCAAATATCGAATTTCTGCACATTCTTTGAATGTTGAAAACGGAAGGTACAAAAATTTACCCAAAATTGAACGCAAATACTCATTTTGTAATTTGCAGGAAATAGAAGATGAATTTCATTTTGTTTTGATATGCCCAGCATTTTTTGATTTACGTGAAAAATATATCAAACCTTATTACTTTAAAATAAAAAACCTTCCTTTTTCAAACTCGTAGAACTTTTTAGTGTATATAACTTTAAAACTATTCATAAGCTTTGTCAGTATTTAGCGAAAACTACAAAACAAAGAGAAGCACTATTTATTAAATGTTTCTTTTTTCGTTGCTTAGATTTATTAGTTTCTAGACTTATTTCTCTGCTAGATATTTACATATTGCAATAATTCTGAATCCTCTGTCATTTGTCTATATTGTACACAGTGTACCTATGACCCATAGGGCTCCTTTGGTCAATAAACAATTATATATCGGTTTGTTTACCCAAGGAGCTGAGGATAGTTGGAAGACGAATAGATTGTGGTGTCTTGGTAGATGATAAGAGCAAGCTCATGTTAATGAGTGAAATAAGAACTACATACTCTCGATAGATCTAGTTTTCAAACACCAATTAGCTTAAGTACAAGTTTCAATTTGAGTAAAGACCACCGATCACTAATGGACGTTCGCATCAGTATAGCAATACCCACTACAAACATCAAACAATGTCTACATTTTCAGTTTACAGATGATTTCTTGCGGTTCAATTAAAATATTTTTTATACTCTTTGATCTACCATGTGTATATTTACACAAAGAAATGGTCATCTCTGATAAAATGCAGATAGAGGTAATTAACGGTGATTATATTATACAGTAGATCCGGTGATATTCTTTGTGTATTTGTTTAGTTGGTGATGTCGCGTTTTGAAGTCCCATAAGTATTAAATTTCTATAATACCAATATACTTGATTTGAATTACCATCAAATTAGATATAGAAAACAAACTTTATTTGTTTTGTTGATTTTGTTAAATTTCTTTCGGTAATATTTTTCACATGTTAGATAGAAACCATTCTATTCCAACGCTACTTAAAAACTCATTTCATGGTAATTGAACATGGTAAACATATCTTAGTAGTATTTCAAAACGTTCCTTTTGTGCATCTAAATAGCATCCCACCTAAGAATCATGTACTATATTTATCATAAAACTCTCTCCCCCCCCCTCTCTCTCTCTATATATAATCCAAAATATAAGTAAATATCCAAACAATAATATAATAATGAAAAATTAGAACGCCAAAAATAACTTCTTTTGTGCATTTAAATAGCATCTCACCTAAGAATCATGTACTATATTTATCTATCATAAAACTCTCTCTCTCTCTCTCTCTCTCTCTATTAATAATATTATATTATTTATTATGGACGTTCGCATCAGTATAGCAATACCCACTACAAACATCAAACAATGTCTACATTTTCAGTTTACAGATGATTTCTTGTGTTTCACTTTATCAGAGATGACCATCAAAACTCCATACTAAACGTGCAGATTTTCTTTGTGTAAATATACACATGGTAGATCAAAGACTATAAAAAATATTTTAATTGAAACACAAGAAATCATCTGTAAACTGAAAAAGTAGACATTGTTTGATGTTTGTAGTGGGTATTGCTATACTGATGCGAACGTCCTTTAGTGATCGGTGGTCTTTATTCAAATTGAAACTTGTACTTAAGCTAATTAATTACATTTTCGGCGTTCTAATTTTTCTTTATTACACACACACATATATATATATATATAAATATATATATATATATATATATATATATATATATATATATATGTGTGTGTGTGTGTGTGTAAAGCACTAAAATAACCACCAGATTGTCAAACTTTCGGGACGACCTGTCCCTTCTTCAGGACAAACGAAAAGAATTACATAATATGGCCAGTATTAACAGAAAATAATACCAAAACAACAAAAACCACATACAAATACACTTTGCACTATAACTACACTAATCTACAAACGCATTTACACCGCAGACTACATGTTTTTGGTTTTTAGGCTTGCCAATCAATGTTGAAATCGGAGCGAATTAGGACATGTCCCATTCGTCCAAAGAGCTGATCCACCAATCATATATACACTGTAGATCTTCAAATTCACCCTTACAGTTTTCCAATAATAAAATCCCCTTTGTACAATTCCAATACTTTTATCCTTGTACGTATTCTTGTTACTTGTAAACCAAGTTGAATATCTTATCCAATAGCTTATCTAACCTATTAAAAATATAACATCAATCTGGATGAATCATCCAGTGCATGCGCGGTATTCTTGTTGATGACAACGCCGTTATCGTATGAATATGTATGAATCGAGGACTAACAAATCCGTGATTTGGGATTATCTTCGCGTATATAGCACATAATATTATTGAAAAGGCTTCAAAAACTGTTCACAATCATACGCATTTAATTTTTATAATAAAAACAACTCAAATTTCTTCATTTTCTGCCGCAATGATCCCCGTGTGAAAATGTTTCTAAATTATATAAAGTTTAGACTAAACTCGTTAAAACGGGTAGTGACAGTTCCATCGCCAAATGCTCGGCATCAGGTGTGAATGTCACGGGTCCTCGGAGATAACCTTAAAAACGGATGTCCCGTGTCACAGTAGGTGTGGCACGCTAAAGAACCCTCACTGCTCAATGGCCGTAAGCGCCGAGCAAAGGCCTAAATTTGAAGCCCTTTACCGGTCTTGGTGACGTCTCTATATGAGTGAACAATTCTCGAGCGAGACGTTAAGCAAGATACAATCAATCAATCAATACATTAGCTTATGGAGCGTTTAATGCAGATTTGTATCTTTGAATAAACAACTATTCTTAGTTTCACGCTCAGTTTCCGTAGTACATTTGTATCTCTCAGGAATTTGTAAAAGGGGAAAATGGTAAAGTTCGGACTGAGATTTTTGGCATAGTTTCGAATGTGTTTAATGACTTGGGTACGTTGGTATTTTGGTTCCCTTATTTGTTGACGATGCACAATCATCCTTTGTTGTAGGGTGTCGCCTGTCTGGCTGATATAATTTTCTCCACAACCAGCGCAAGTTATCACACACAAGATGTTGGAAGAGGTTCACGTCATGGATGATTTCACTGTGAATTGGGTTCCGTTTTTTGAAACAAAATTTGGATCAAGGTGTGAAATATGGGCACATAGCGCACCTTGGTGTATTACATTTGCTGACGGTAGGGATTTCATTGTTGCTACTGGAAAAACATGCTCTGGTTAGAATTGATTTTAGAGAAGGGCATTGTCGTTGACGTTTGATAATTTTTTACGATTCCAATAATTTTTTCATGTCTGGGTCTCCTTCCAAGATAGGGAGGTTGTTCTTAATAACCTGAAAAACTTCCGGATTCTTTGGATTGTGCGTTGAAACATATGGTAGGACATTGTGACAGGGTTTAGAGTTTACTTTCAGATGACCTTTCTTTCTTGGGGTGTTTATTCCGTTTTTGATTAATTGCTTTGGGTAACGTCTTTGAAGATCTAAGTGCGTATTGTGAATCCGCCAAGCGACTGTTAAGGAAATAATTGTGCAGAGGCGATTTGCTAAATTGTATGGAATGTTGTTTCTAGTATTCTTAGGGTGACAGGAATCAAACATAAGATATTGTTTGGTATCTGTCTTTGTAAAACACGTCTGTCACTATGTGGTTGTCTCTTTTAATTACTATGACATCGAGAAATGATAACATGTTTTTATCGAATTCCATAGTGATTTTCATGGTAGGCCTTAGTGTGTTTAGAATATTGAAAAACTTCATTAATTGTTCTTCTCCTCTGTCCCATATGATAAAACAATCGTCCATGAAACGTTTCCACGACTGTCCTAAAAAAAATCAAATTTTTGTCCAATTTTTTTCTGAATTGTAGAAAATAATTTCTCTTCCAAAAAACCTAGAACTAGTGTTGCATAAGTTGGATCAACTTTGGTTCCCATTGCAGTGCCCAGTTTCTGTTTGTAAATAGTTCCATTGAATTGCATGGAATTGATTTCCAAGATCAATTGTAAACCTAATATTACGATTTTTTTTCGAAAATCTCTCGAGTAAATGATTAGGGAATCGGTCTATCCAATAGTCTATGGCAACTAGTCCTAGCTCATGGGGAATATTAGAATAGATACTAAAAGAGATTCTGAATTAATTTCTTCTGGAAGGAAATTAAGAAAATCTACGGTTCCTCTAATATAACTCTGAACTTTTGTAATGTAAGGTTTCAGTAGTAAATCCGAGAGATACGAAATATTTCTGCCAGATGGATAACGCATATATTGACAGATGACCAAACAACGGGTACATTGATTGATTGATTGGGGTTTTACGCCGTTTTGGCAATATTTCAGCCATTTTACGGCGGTTAACTAATTCAATTATGTTTGGTTGAGAGTGTTTGAGTTTCCCTGACGGCCACTCCCAGTGAGCCTACTCTTTTTCGAACATCAGAGAAGCGATCTTTTGCGTGCCAAGGGAGTTGTGATCCTTGACACGGGACACCCTTTAACCGCTAAGCAATTGCTCAAAATGTTTCCCAAATTCAATCAAAGACAATTTGCAAACATTGTTACTGGTGACGAAACATGGGTTCACTATTTCGAACCAGTAAGAAGAATTGGAAATAAAATATGGCTAACTAAACACGGTAGAAGGCCTGTAGTTGCCAAAAGAACCATAAGCACAAAGAAGGTTCTTTATTGCATATTCTTCTCATGTGATGGTATAGCCGTACAAATTCCGGTGCCGAAGGGCAAAGGTGTTACAGGTTGGTGTTACCGAGATGTTATATACTAAAAATGCTCAAGAAATATTATCATAAACAACGCCCTGTGTCAGGATTTATGCATGTTCGTCTACTTCATGATAATGCTCCATCACATACATCTGAGCTTGTGAAGCAATTTTTAAAGTCGGAGATGGTTACCGTCTTGCCACACCCACCACACTTTCCAGATCTAGCCCCATGCGACTATTTCCTTTTTTCCAAAACTTAAAAAGTTCTTATCTGATCGTCGTTACAAGTCCCGACAAGCCCCTGGCTCAGCCATCAGTCAGTGCCCCAGAGGTCTAACTAAATCAGCGTACTGTGACACATTTTCAAAATTAAGGATTATCTCCCTCATGCATAGCTCTTATCCTTAGACGAATTTGACTCCACTTTTTGGCACTCTGTTTTCCCCTAAAATAGCTCTAGCAAGTTTATCGTTATTCCGGATTTCAAACATTTCGGTTGAGCATCACCGAAGAGACATTATTTGCCGAAATGCCCATCTGGTGCATCAAAATTGGTACCGTATAAGGTTTACATTATAACCCCTGGGTAGAAGCCTCTGCTGGTGGACTGTTAGTCCCCGAGAGTCTCTACAGCCCAGTAGCTAAGTACTTCGTTACTAGCTTGAAAATACGGATGTATATTTAATTGCTGTTATAAAATTTAGAAATTCATTTCAAAATTAAGGATTATCTCCCTCATGCATAGCTCTTATCCTTAGACGAATTTGACTCCACTTTTTGGCACTCTGTTTTTCCCTAAAATAGCTCTAGCAAGTTTATCGTTATTTCGGGTTTCAAACATTTCGGTTGAGCATCACTGAAGAGACATTATTTGTCGAAATGCGCATCTGGTGCATCAAAATTGGTACCGTATAAGTTTTACATTCAGAGATTGAAGTTATGTATTTCAAACTGCGATAATACTTTGAAAGGATGTAATGTTCATTTCACTATTTGAGTCGAATGCTTTTGAGATATATACATATCGAACAGCCCTCGTATACCCAACTGGAGAATCCTGTGGAGATACGGGTTAAAATAGGTCCTCAATACCCCTTGCTTGTCGTAAGATGCCACTAAATGGGGACGATCTTCGAATGAGACCGCAAAAACCGAAGCCCCGTGTCACAGCAGGTGTGGCACGATAAAGACCCCTCCCCGCTCAAATGCCGTAAGCGCCGAGCATTGGCCTAAATTTTGCAGCCCTTCACCAACAATGGTGACGTCTCCATATGAGTGAAAGGTTGTCGAGCGGAACGTTAAATAATATTCAACCAACCAACTGGAGAATACATCCTTCCACAATACATAGGTTTTATTATAAAAAAGAAAAAGAAAGATTACAATACAAGTATCGACAAAATGAGTCCCGTGGGGATCCGGATTAAAATAGGTCCTCATTACCCCTTGCTTGTTGTAAGAAGCCACTAAATGGGACGGTCTTTTGGATGAGACCGCAAAAACCGAGGTCCCGTGTCACAACAGGTGTGACACAATAGAGACCCCTCCCTGCTCAATGGCCATAAGCGCCGAGCAAATGCCTAAGTTTTGCAGCCCTTCGCCGGCAATGGTGACATTGCCATATGATAGAAAGATTCTCGAGAGGGACTTCAAACAATATACAATCAATCAATCGACAAACAAAAAATAATGCAAACACATAGATTCAATAAGGTGACATAAAGAACCCATATAGGCTTTAGTATCACACAGGTTGAAAGAATTAATAGCAATTATATGTAGTTTTAACGTAGATTTAAACATCCACGATTTCAAACAAAGGGTAGGGGGGTATACATAGCACCCTATTATAAGATTTAATTATGAAACTTCAAAGTATGGTAAAACAAAATGTACATGCTTACATGTAAGTATTATGCTTAACTAGATATCTATGGAATCACAAACAAGGACCACGATTCATCGGCTTGAGGAATTTACCCAGAAAAGCTTCAAAAGTTGTCTGAACATAAAAGTTCAAGATCAAAGGTCACTATCCATGGTACCCAGCACATCTGCATGAGGTGATCACTTATTGGTACATGTCAAATATCAAAAGCCTACCGCAAAAGAGAAAGCAGTAAGAGCTCGGACACATTTACAATCTGAAGCAGGTATCCAATCATACAAATTATTATCTTGAAGTCTTCAAATATCTTGATCGCCTCTTCATTTTATCTATTTACATGACGTTTTCCCGCTAAAATGTACCACGTGCGTATGTAAATGAGGTTACCTCGTTCGTTGTTTATTTTTTATAAACAATGTAAATATAGAATTCGTTAATTCATTCCAGATATATTTTCGTCAGAATTCTGTTAGAATATTTGTTTAAGAATCGCCATATCATTCATTTCCATTGAAAGTTAAATTCAATATATCGAAGTTCTTATTCAGTGTACCAAGTTTGATGTCTGTCAAGCAAAGAGTTCTCAATATATTGAGCGGACAGCATGTTCCTATGTCCAGTTTGACCCTTGAAC
This sequence comes from Ostrea edulis, assembly GCF_947568905.1. Taxonomy (NCBI): domain Eukaryota; kingdom Metazoa; phylum Mollusca; class Bivalvia; order Ostreida; family Ostreidae; genus Ostrea; species Ostrea edulis. Next base: position 46,069,698 of record NC_079164.1, read on the forward strand.
TTTATATCAATTAGGGTCATCTTCTCCTGAAGATGTATCAGTGCACCAAGTTTGATGTCTGTCAAGCTTAACAATTAAGTATAATATAGAAGACGAATGGTCGTATACATAAGGATAAGACCCACATACATACTAAGGGTTAAACACACAAGCCCGAAACTCCATAAATACCCCCTTGATATTCATCTAAGGAACAGGACTCCACAGAGGGTGGATCGTACACAATATAATTTTTATACATGTACTATACTCATCTACAATTACCAACTGCAAATTATAATGACAATTAGTCCGCGTTGAGTTTTACATTAAATGCATACGTTACTATAACAAATTATAATGACAATCAGTCCGCGTTGAGTTTTACGTTAAATGCATACGTTACTATAATTATAGTGACAATTAGTCCGCGTTGAGTTTTACGTTACTATAACTGAGAGACCTATACTTTTTTTCAGTTCTCTTGACCATTTTTGGGGGATAAAACTGTAATGTCAACTTTCTGTTTTGTTACACAGACTTTAATATATTGTAAAACAAATAGCAAGCAAGATCCCAAAACATGTATAAAGTTCGCATGGTAGGCCATTTAAACCCGGATATTTATTGTTTTTTATACTAAAGTTGGCAATGCATCACAAATATTTCGTTCTTTTTTTTCTAACGTTGGAATTTTAATGTTAAGAAGATAGTCTGATATTTCATGATCTTCTACAGATTTCCTTTGTCAAGATTTTTATAAAAACCAATTTCGTGCACAATTTCAGAGTTTGAAGAAAAAGGTGTATCATTGTTTTTACTTTGTATATTGTGACTACCCTTAGTGCATTCAACAAAAGTATACTACTTTGAGTGTAACAAATAAGTACACTTCTGAGTGTAATAATGAAATACACTACTCTAAGTGTAATAATGAAGTACACTTCTCTGAGTGTAATAATGAAGTACACTACTCTAAGTGTAACGATCAAGTACACTACTCTTAGTGTAATAATCAAGTACACTACTCTGAGTGTAATAATCAAGTACACTACTCTAAGTGTAAGGATTAAGTACACTACTCTGATGTAATAATCAAATACACTACTCTGAGTGTAATAATCAAGTACACTACTCTGAGTGTAATAATCAAGTACACTACTCTGATGTAATAATCAAATACACTACTCTGAGTGTAATAATCAAGTACACTACTCTGAGTGTAATAATCAAGTACACTACTCTTAGTGTAATAATCAAGTACACTACTCTGATGTAATAATCAAATACACTACTCTGAGTGTAATAATCAAGTACACTACTCTGAGTGTAATAATCAAATACACTACTCTGAGTGTAATAATCAAGTACACTACTCTGAGTGTAATAATCAAGTACACTACTCTGAGTGTAATAATCAAGTTCACTACTCTGAGTGTAATAATCAAATACACTACTCTGAGTGTAATAATCAAGTACACTACTCTGGGTGTGATAATTAAGTACATTACTCTGAATGTAATAATCAAGTACACTACTCTGATGTAATAATCAAGTACACTACACTGAGTGTAATAATCAAGTACACTACTCTAAGTGTAATGATCAAGTACACTACTTTGAGTGTAACAATCAAGTACACTACTCTATGTAATAATCAAGTACACTACTCTGATGTAATAATCAAGTACACTACACTGAGTGTAATAATCAAGTACACTACTCTAAGTGTAATGATCAAGTACACTACTTTGAGTGTAACAATCAAGTACACTACTCTATGTAATAATCAAGTACACTACTCTAGGTGTGATAATTAAGTACACTACACTGAGTGTAATAATCAAGTATACTACACTGAGTGTAATAATCAAGTACACTGCACTGAGTGTAATAATCAAGTACACTACTCTGAATGTAATAATCAAGTACACTCCTCTGAGTGTAATAATCAAATACACTACACTGAGTGTAATAATCAAGTGGACTACTCTTGAGTGTAATAATCAAATACACTACTCTGAGTGTAATAATCAGGTGCACTACTCTTAGTGTAATAATCAAGTACACTACTCTGAGTGTAATAATGAAGTACACTACTCTGAATGTAATAATCAAGTACACTCCCCTGAGTGTAATAATCAAGTACACTACTCTGAGTATAATAATTCAGTACACTACTCTGAGTGTAATAATCAAGTGCGCTACTCTTGAGTGTAATAATCAAGCACACTACTCTGAGTGTAATCAACATAATTTATTCAAAAGCTCCTACATGAGAATAAAATATATCCTGCTGTGACCTTCAACTCGACACATACAATGTTTATATTGATGACGTTTTATCTACATGTATTAGCAATCATTATTTTCATTAAAATGTCGATTCGATATATTCCAGTGAACTCGAAGTAAAAAACAGCACAGAGTCATTCACATCTGCTTCATACTTATTGAACATAAATATTAACATCGTGGGTTACCCACTGGTGTTTCTAATCGATTATCTCCATCATCGTGGGAGCGCGTGTGGACTCAAAATCGTGGTTTGCGACGATGAGATATTAACGACAATCTACAACTCAACGTAATTACAAACGGGGTGACTTAAGGTATTCTATGTATAATGAAAGGATAATGAACAATTTTGAAGGATTTAGATCAACAGAAAAATTTATTGTTAAATAATGATGAAAGTGAAGCAAATGAAATTCACATGACTGGTAAATGATTAGAAGCTGACCTTTTTGCACTTTAGACCTTTTGGAAGAGTTGTCTGCCCTTTGTAAAAATAAGAAAAATCTAATTTTCTAAAAATGTGTGTGGTCAATGGTTAATTTTATTTCATATTTTCATGAAAAGAAAGTGTATGTAACTTTTTACCAAGAGATGATTATGAAAACATAATTTGTTTTTAAAATATTGTGATAAAACATGCTTTTCCCATATACTTCAGTGTTAAATTCTAGGTGAAATAAATCAGGCAGTAAACAAAATTTTGAAAATTCCTATGGTGGATTATTTTTATTTGATGAACCCTTCAAAATGATACCATGATTACAAATATTCCACCATCCATTTATTAGATATGAAATATGGTCATTATACATTGAATACCTTAAGCTTCTCTAGGACCGTCAAACTTGGTACACATACACTTTATATCAATTGTTTCTCAAGGAGGCCAAAGTATCACTTAGTGGAAAACCTTACGGGTACAAATATTGCACTGAAATTTAGTCACAAGCTTCTTCTCAGAGGAATATAAGTTCACATTTCAGCTGGATTGGTGCACCATCACCTACTTTAGGGGTAAAAGTAGGTACGAGTTTTCCAGATTTCTTTCCATTAAGAATACATGAATTGCCCTGAGTTTTGTCACAACCTCCCTCTCAAAGAAATACACAATTATTTCACATTTCAACTTGATCGGTGCACCGTGGCCTACTATAGCGCTAAAAATAGGTAAAATACTTTTCTGAACCTTTTCTCATAATGGATACAAATATTGCACGTACATTTTGTCACAATTTCCCTCTCAGGGAAATGCATAATCATTTAATAACTTTTCAAGTGATGACTTAACAACGAGGATGATTGGATAAAACATTCGTTTGATTTCTCAGTCAAAACATTTCGTCCAGAGTTCATCTGCACTAAGCACACGGGACTACTTTTCTCTGGAAAGCCTCTTCCCTGTTCTAATTTTAGCGCTATTCTCCACACAAACGTTCTAAACGAATTGTATTCGTAAATGTAATCATATAGACACCTGATCACACCTCTGGTCCAAGGGTCTGTGTTTGCCCAACTCTCTATTTTGCATTGCTTATATCACTGGTAAACTACTTACAATTACCAAATCATTATATAGTAACATAAAATCATGTGTAAGATTTCAATCCGAATTATCGAACTTCTTCTCATGTACAAACGGATAAATGCAAGGTGGGGGATTGTCCCCCTTTTTGTTCTCTCTCTATGTGATGGAACCTAGAGTTATCTTTCTTTGCCCTTGTTATCTTCATTTTGATAATTCAGAGTTCTCTCTCCTTTGCGGAACTCTTCATTTTTAAGTCATGTTTACAGCACGCGGTGCCCCATCGCATGCTACAAACGCCAGTAGACTTTCTCATGTTCCATCCCTGTCCCCTCAAATTGTAAGTATTATTATGTATTTACATAATATATTAGATATTCTATCTATGTGGCATTTAAATTATGCCATGTTTATAAGCTATATTCCATGCACCCACGCATTTACAATCTTGGTTGTACAGTGTTGTAAGTCGCCATGTTTTCTCGTGTTATCCATTTTATAAATCAAAACATGGTTTACTCTATTTTGTATAACTTTATATTTGATTAACTTTAATACATAACTCTAAAGTCAAACTGTAAATTCTACATTTCTAGTTTTGGTTTATTATCCTATTTAGACCCGACACGTTAATTTCTGTCAGGTTACAGTTTTCAGACGGTGCATTTTTTGTGGTATGTTGTCATGTCATATCATTACAAGTATTTTTCTTCTGTTGATTATACACTGTATATGTATGCATCATGTTTGTAGGTATCTGTGTTTGCTATATATATATGCTATTTTCTTTCATGTCATATTTATGTGTTATTTGTACTTGTTTCAGCAATTTACCCCGCCTACACACACACATACCTACAGTCACGAGATGAATTTTTTGACAATTCAAGCAAATATATTCTGTATAGACACCTTGTTGACAATGTTTATACTTTGAATATGATGAGCCGTAAGGCTTAAAGCCAATAAACAATACAATACAGGAGTTATATTCACCTTTCATTTGTTTGATATTTTTTTCACTGGTAATAAATCAAAGGTGAAGATAACGAACATTGATTAATCTCATAACTCTTATAAGTAATACAAAATAGATAGTTGGGCAAACACGGACCCCTGTACACACCAGAGGTGGGATCAGGTGCCTAGAAAGAGTAAGCATCCCCTGTCGACCGGTCACACCTGCCGTAAGCCCTATATCATGATCAGGTAAACGGAGCTATCCGTAGTTAAACTCAGTGTGCCAAGAACGGCCTAACAATCGTTATGAAACATGTCCGACAGCATTTGACCCAATGATAGCTTGTATTGATGAACTAAATCGTGATAACGACCATAGAATTTACGAAATGCTGACTTCAATCGAGACTGTTGAAACCCCTGTACGATGAACTTCTTTGTAAGTAGCTTGCCTCGATTTAAAAACGGACTATACGCTGAACAAGCTCTTGCGTATCGAATCAGTTGAGAGATATAAACACCATATGCAGGTGATAATGGAATATTGCTACATAAATATGGGAAGTTGACGATGGAGAAACAGAAATCATCCCGTTTGTCGTACAGTTGAGTTGTCAGTTTGTCGTTAATGTCTACTTTCAACAAAATATCTAAGTATGAAGTAGAAGTGGACGACTCTGTGGTGTCTATTACTTCGAGCTCACGGTGATATATCGAATCGGCATATGAATGAAAATTATCATTGTTAATAGACAAAACGTCGTCGGTATATGTTAATGTCGAATTGAAAGCCACAGCAAGAGATTTCTCTTCTCGCGTATAAGTTTTTTAATAAATTCTGCTTTATATGAATATAGAAACAGGTGAGCTAACAAAGGATCACAATTCGTGCCCATGGGAATTCCAACAAACTGTTGGAAGACCTGATCACCAAATACCACGAAGATATTGTCAAAGAGGAACTCTAGCATATATTTTATTTCAACTTCAGAGTACTTGTGCGTGGAATCAGAGTAGTGTTTAACAAAATAAGTTTTTGGATGACTGATCATTAGATATGAATATTTCCTATTCCATATTGTTGAAGAAGCAACTGTCTATGATGTCAAAAACTCTAGTCTTTAATTTATCGTGAGGAATGGTCATGTATAGTGTTAAAAAGTCATAGGTTTTGATGTTATGGATTTGGGAAAAGTGTTGCGATTTCAAGTTTACTAAAAGTTCTTTAGAATTTGTTAGAATCCACATTTGATTAACACCACTTCTGGCATATGTAGTCGCACAGTAAGTTTGAAGTTTCTCCTTCACAGCTGTTAATATGTTCGTGAGGAGCAAAGATAAGGGCTTGGTAGAGCACTTATACTGGATCCAGCAATGTATCTTTGTAAGGGTTTTTATGTAGTTTAGGAATCCAGTATAGGTACGGCAACATATTCAATCGACCCATTGACTGTCTATGTCAACAACTCTCTCTCTCTTCTCAGCGTAGTTAATAATAAGAGGGAAAAAAACCCTTCTCTCTGATACTATAACCAAAACTTCAATACTATAGTTTGAGAGTAGAAAGAGTTTTATGGACCATGCATGATACTAATGTAAAACTTATACGGTACCAAATTTGATGCACCAGATGCGCATTTCGACAAATAATGTCTCTTCAGTGATGCTCAACCGAAATGTTTGAAATCCGAAATAACTATGAAATTTTAGAGCTAAATATAGCGAAAAACAGCGTGGCAAAAAAGTGGAGTCAAATTCGTCCAAGGATAAGACCTATGCATGAGGGAGATAATCCTTAATTTTGAAATGAATTTCTAAATTTTAAAACAGCAATTAAATATACATCCGTATTTTCAAGCTAGTAACGATGTACTAGCAACTGGGCTGTAGAGACCCTCGGGGACTAACAGTCCACAAGCAGAGGCCTCGACCTAGGGGTCATAATGTAAAACTTATACGGTACCAATTTTGATGCACCAGATGCACATTTCGACAAATAATGTCTCTTCAGTGATGCTCAACCGAAATGTTTGAAATCCGAAATAACTATGAAGTTTTAGAGCTAAATATAGCCAAAAAACAGCGTGTCAAAAAAGTGGACCCAAATTCGTCCAAGGATAGAGCTATGCATGAGGGAGATGATCCTTAATTTTGAAATGAATTTCTAAATTTTAAAACAGCAATTAAATATAAATCCGTATTTTCAAGCTAGTAACGATGTACTTAGCAACTGGGCTGTAGAGACCCTCGGGGACTAACAGTCCACAAGCAGAGGTCTCAACCCAGGGGTCATAATGTAAAACTTAAACGGTACCAATTTTGATGCACCAGATGCGCATTTCGACAAATAATGTCTCTTCAGTGATGCTCAACCGAAATGTTTGAAATCCGAAATAACTATGAAGTTTTAGAGCTAAATATAGCCAAAAACAGCGTGCCAAATAAGTGGATCCAAATTCGTCCAAGGATAAGAGCTATGCATGAGGGAGATAATCCTTAATTTTGAAATGAATTTCTAAATTTTATAACAACAATTAAATATACATCCGTATTTTCAAGCTAGTAACGATGTACTTAGCAACTGGGCTGTAGAGACCCTCGGGGACTAACAAAGTAAATAAAAACAAAGACGCATACACTTTAAAGGGCCATAGACACGTTCTGAGCTGAAAAGTTTTTTAAAAAATCATTTTTATTGAGTACAATGCTTAACTAAAGTATTTCTAATGGTCAACTTAAATTTGAGTGTCAGCTTTTTAGTTACAAGTGAGATACATACAACACTCACAATTCTTTGTTATGTAAACAAAGCTCGTGTCATGTTTTTGTTTACAAATAAATTGCTTAATAGAAAATGGCATGTTTAAAACAAAATGAGGTGTGCCAAACACTAGAAACTATTTAATTGTGTTCCGAATTACCTTGTAAATTAAAAAAATGCTTGAAATGAAATTTTATTAGTATATTTAACCTATGTAAACATAAACATGACACCAGCCTTGTTTACATGACACAGAATTGTGAGCTCTGTACCTCGACAACTGACACTCAAATGTTTGCTGACCATTAGTAATACCCTATTTAGGCATTCTAATCATTAAAAATGGAAAAATACAACGAATATATTCAGCGAAAATCGTGTCCTTGCCTTTTTAAGCACACTAAATAGTGATTTATTAAAACAATATTTTTATATCAAATAGTTGTTAAATCGAAATTAATCTCTGGTATAAGTTATCGAAAATGAATGGGATTTTTTTTTTTTTTTGGTACTCTATCCCTGTATAAAATATGCTACTATAAAATAATCAATTTGAGAGTCAAACACGAAGCATTTAAGGAGACAAACAAATGGGCGACCACGGCCTCCATCAAAAATTGTTTGTGGAATAGCACATCAATTCAAAATATGTATTAGCATTAAAAATTGCTATTTAATCATAGCTAATTATTTTCTAGATTATCTTGTGTTCCCTTTCCCATCCATCGTGACGGCATATTCCACTAGACAGCAATAATGGGGGTCGGTACAATGTAAATAATTATTGTCGCCGACGACAATATGTAACGCAATTTTAAGTAGGGTATCCTCGTAAAAATCAGGCAAAATCGCATTTTTGTTTATATTTCTTTTTCTAATATGTAATAATATTTTTTAAAAAATATGTCATGTTCTCGGAACTTATTGTCTTGGGCTATAATATGTGCCGACATACGACAATATGTATCGTGAATGCAAGTACATATCGTCACAGACGACAGGATGAGGCGTCACAAACCCTTGCTGCTACGGTCGTATTATTAGCGCCAGGTAAACGTCAATATATGTAGCACTTCACCAAAAGCTGGTGACGTCTCAGCATAAGTGAAGAATTCTCAAATGGTATGTAAAGCAATATATGCAATCAAAATTTTATCTTTTGGTCGGAAAATACAAGTCAACGTGAATTGCTCTTTAGGTATTGAAGCTTTGCGATTTTGTACTACTATTAAAACGTTGCGATTTTGTACTGCTATTGAAACGTTGCGATTTTGTACCACGTCTCACTCGCGAGGAACATTCTACAAACCACAGTTAGATTTGTAATTCTTGAGTATTTAGGAACAAAATGTCCAAACATTTCATTTACACAGCTTTCATCAGCACGATTCTTAAATGGATACTACATTATTGATTGGTTACAGAATTATAAATTATTAAGAAGATCGTGGTCGCTTACCAACTTAAAGACTTTTTTGTAGATTGTTCCCAATTTCATGCAGGCGTGTTCACTAACTTTATATAGTAAATTCGCCGATAACAGAATCGAAGTTTTTAAAAATGATTGGAAGTGTTGAAAACTATCAGAAATGACAATCTACAAAATTAAGCTTCTTCGAAGCGTAAATGAAAATGCTTCTAGACACGGTTACAATGTTCTACTATAGAAAGGAGAAATAAACATATCCACACACAATGATTATGTATCCAGTCAAGGAAGGCGTGGTTCAGGATGGAAACAAAAATCAATTCTGCAAACTTTGCAATGATACTAAAGATCTCACAAAGAATTCATAGTTGCTGTTTTCGTGTAGAACAGCTCATATCAAAGATATAGAAATTACTTTTGCAAGGTTGTGTGAATTGCTAATTAATTGTTTTCACAAGTTTAATCAAAATCAGAGTTGATCATTTGAAAGACCAGGTTGGTGAAGCAACATGCTTAAGATTTGTTGAATGTGAGGTACGGTGAATTTAACTAGCTTTAATTTGATCCTCTTTATGCCATGGAGAGGGAGTGGATCACAGAAAAACCAAACAACAGTTCAAATTCTTCCGTCGATGGAACTGTCTCAGAAAGCATTGTACCTCCAAATCTTCAATATGCATTCGGAGTTTTGGGAAATCTAACCGCTATGTTCCTTCTCTGTCGGTCATCAGGTGTACATAAATGGAAGCCTTTCTACAAACTTGTTGGTGGCCTAGCTATCACTGACTTTTGTGGGATAGCTCTCGTATACCCAGCAGTAATGGTCCGATATATTTCGGGGTTTACTTTTGAATTTCCCAAACAACTTTGTGATTATTTTTCCTTTTGCTTCTCTTTCACTTTTATGTCATCGGCCATGATCGTCAGTGCAATGTCTTTTGACCGATTTATGGCAGTTGCATATCCGATTCTCTACAGAGATTCACAGAAAAGTAGAGTGAATATTATGCTTGTCATGATTTGGGCTTTTAATGCCATTTTGTCATCTTTGAACTTAATGGGTGTTGGCTCAGCTAGAAACTTTTATCCTGGGTCATGGTGTTTTTTGGACTTTGCAAGCAAGGGACATCTTGATAAAGTGAACACTTGCATATATTCCATTATTGGATTCATTATTTTAACTGCCACAATTATTATGAATATATTCGTCGTCTATTTCGTTTGCAGAAAAGTTTCAACATCCGACAGAAGAAAAAGCAATGATGTTTTTATCATCGTTTTTCTTTTCACTATAGTAATACTATTTTCCATCTGCTGGGTTCCTTTGATGGTGAGTATATTTTTTGTATTTGCTTACGGTCAAAGTTAGTGTGTTAACATATGGATGCTGATAAATTATTATCTTTGCATTTACTTTTGATTATGCACCATTCATAGAACATAAAATACAACTGAATGTCGCGGAAACTTGAAAACATGAAAATGAAGCGATTCTGGTTATTCTGGTTAAAATAAAATTCTCCTTGTCATAGTCATACTCCTGACTAATACTGCGCTTCATGAAAAGTATGTCGGTTGAAGTGCCACATTTCATTCCCTCATATATTTTAGAAACTGAAATTTACTTTCTATCATTACAGTCTACTTTCATTTCTGTCTGAATTTCAAGCCGTTAAAATAGACATACTGTATCAAGATTTATACGTCCATTGTTCACAACTACATCGCATTCACGAGGAAACGACTATCATTTTCTTTGGTAGATATTGAAGGCAAAAACATTGGAAATGTAAATATTGAAAAATGACTCGCGCTTTCAATAGTGGATGAAAGGTGAAGATAACGAACAGTGATCAATCTCATAACTCCTACACGGAATACAAAATAGAGTTTGGCAAACACGGATCCCTGGATATACCAGAGGTGGGATCAGGTGCTTAGGAGGAGTACGCATCCCCTGACGACCGGTCACACCCGCCGTGAGCCCCATATCTTGATTAGGTAAACGGAGTAAAAATCAGTGTGCCAGAAACGGCCTAACAATCGGTATGAAACACGTCAGACAGCATTTAACCCAACGATAGGTTGTATTGGCAAACTAGATCATTATTATAACGTCCTTAGAATTTGCGAAATGCTGACTTTAAACGAGACTGTTGAAACCCCTGTAACATTAACGCGTTTGTCAGTAGCCTGCCTCGATTTTAAAACTGATCATACGCAAAAGAAGCTCTTGCGTATCGAATCAGTTTAAAAATATAAACACCATAATTATGCAGATGATAATGGAATATTGCTACATAACTATGGGAAGTTGACGATGGAGAAGCTGAAATCATCCCGTTTGTCATAGTTGTTAGTTTGCCGTTACTTGGTATACAAAATATTTATTAGCGCGTCTTTAGACTGCACTTATTGGTATAGTGACGTCAATCTGTCCGTCCGTTTCGGTTTTTGCACTGTTCACCGTTAATATAAGGTATTGTAGATTGAAACCTACTATGCATCTTTTTTTCGATTTCTTGGTTTACTAAAGGTTTAATTCAGGGTATCAAAAGAAAAAACATATTGGGAAGAACAATTTTCCAGGGGGAAAGTCTCATTCTTATATCTCGTTTTTTGTTGTTGTTTTTTTTAAATTATTTTCTGTCGTGTGACTTTTTCATATTTTCATTTTGGAACCTATAACTTATTACCCATGATGTTAAAATGTTGGCCTAAACAGAATTTTCCCCATTTTATCGGTCATCGATTTTGAATTTTGGGTTTGAAGTCCTTCAAGGTAGGCCTGTCCCTAAGAATTTTTGAGATGTTACAATCTTAGGAACAATTTACTAAAGCATTTTGGGAGGACACCCTGCCTTGTTGTCGAACCTCACGAAAAACCGACAAAAACTAAGGGGAACCGTTTTTGAAAAACCGGTTCATATTTACTCGAGTATTACTTGTGCTATGAGTAGCGCAGTCAGCTGAACCGCTGGGGGGGGGGGGGGGGGGGGGTGTGTGCCATGGTTCAAACCTGCCTCACGCCACACTTATTTTACATTGTGTAAAAACGAATATTGGTGAGCTTTTTGTAAGGACTAAAACCAGATCCGGACAAATAGGTTTATTCTTTTGTTACCCTGAATTTATCCTTTATGTGGAATTAAACTGTACAGAGGGTTCGTGGTTTACCCGTCATTTCTCAAGAACTTTCAATTACCCGGCATTTTCAAGTTCCCGGGGAATAAGCCTATTCTGTCAGAGTGGTTAACACACTCACGATTTACCTCGTTGATGTCATTTAAGATATCTACATGAAATTATAATTATTTTATTGAATTGTAATAATTATCAGCTTACTCTAAACATTGAACTAGCATGCAAATTATAGACTATTATATTTAGTTTACATTTGCCAAGGCAGTCGTGTTATGAATTTGCCTACGATTTTGTGGGGACTCCGGATTAAAGGGGCATGGACACGATTTGAGTTGAAAATTTTCAAATTTTATTTTTCCATTTTATTGTTTACAATGCTTAACTAAGGTATTTCTAATGGTCAACCAAAATTTGAATATCATTTGTTGAGTTACAAGCGAGATACAGCACTCACAATTGTACATATGTATGTTATGTAAACAAGGCTCGGGCCATATTTTTGTTTACATATAGATCGCTTAAGGGGATATGATGCCGAGATGAAAGTAATTAGATTTTTCTGAAAATCATTTTATCATAGAAAGGAGGTCTCTCCTGTTTGAAAAATGACAAGTTTTATATATGTAAATGAGTTTCTATGGAAACAACCCCTGAAGCTAACAATGTTGAAAAAACACAAAAGGCCCAAATTTAGCAGTTGTAGATCCAAAAATATGTACAACAAACAAACAGGTTGTAATATGGCTATATTTAATGGCCATCATACAAACAGTCTATGTGCAGACACTATGATGTGAAAATATTTTCCACGTAACGCAAAAACAAATTGCCCAAAATTCAGTCCGAATTTCCTTAACGCCTCTGAAAAATATCTTTTTGAGGATGGAGTTTTCTAGGAAAATGGTCAAAAACATTTACTGAATGTAATTAAATTTTAATTATTTTACTATGATTTAAAGATGGCATCCATAGCTACAGGACTAACCAAAAACATTGGCATGTCAATGAATTGAATAAAAAGATAAAATGAACTGAGGGTCATCTGAGGTCATTGAAAATTGCTACAAATAAACTGATTTTTTTTTCTTTCTCTAAAACACATTTTTTTTTTAAACATCAAACACAACGTTTAAATCTTGTTCTTAAAAGTGGTTAATTTGTGAAAATAGTTTAGTTGGTATGAAAACGAATTCAATTTTGGAAAGAAAACAGTCTGAATTTCCTGTCTTTTTGTTGTTGTTTTTTTTGGTTTTTTTTGTTTTTCATTTTGAGCGTAAATTGTTCAGATAAACGCAAAACAAAAAATCATATCCTGTATGAATGTATATAGAATTTTTGAAATTTTATATAAAGAATGCATAAAGGTACAAAACCAAACAAAAAATAAAAAACCACTTAAAATCATATCACCGACCAACCTAAATGTTCTGATCTCATTAAAACTTTAATACTTTAGTGAATCTTTAATCACAATAATCAAATGAATTGTTTTGAACACAGCCTTATTTTGCTTTGAAAAAATAATTCAAACAAGTAGCAATCTGACATCCGATATTGATACCGTAATTGCACCTTAGTATTTAATAATCTAAGATAGTCTTGTGCCATTAGTTGTAATTGAATCAGTGCATGTAATTTATTATAGTAAAAGTGTAAACTGTGAAAAATACAATAGAATTGACATGAATCAACGGATGATGGACACATACTAATTAGATCATTAATTATTCAACTAGATACTCACGTAAAGAAATTACGTATCGCAGACCTACATTATGTACCCCTCTAAACTGCAAATATTGTTTTAGGTGTATGTGTAAATTATTTGATTGCTATTGATTCTAACTATTCTAAAGTTTCAACTGATATTCTGGTGAAACCTATTAATGTTTCGAAAAGGGAGGGGATGTAACAAGTTGGGCGCACTAAACATTTTCATAAAACTATTAATGAAAGTTGAAGAAAACGAACAGTGATCAATCTCATAACTCCCAAAAGGAATACAAAATAAAGAGTTGGACAAACACGGATCCCTGGACATACCAGAAGTGAGATCAGATGCCTAGGGGGTGGGGGTGTTAGTGCTTCATCTCCTCTAGATTCCCTACTTTATTATTTTCAAAATTTATACAAGAATTATAATCAAATGTTTGGTTTTCTTTCTACGCAATCTGGAGAGGGGTGGGATTGGGTCTATTTAAATATGGAATTTGCGTAATAAATATGCCCGTTTCAAAGTAGAGGAGAGGCAGTCTAGAACACTCCTTTAAATATAGCCCCCCCCTCCCCTGATCTGCAAATGAAAATCAAATGGGTAAAATACATGTACTATGTTAGATTTAAAGCATACAATTATTATTTGATGAGAGCAGCTACATGATGATAAAGTAAGTTTTAATTTTGCCTATTCCGCGTTTCCTCCGTTTTATGACATCTAGGTGTTTCGACACATATCGGCCGATCTAATTTCAATCCAAACATCTAACAATATATAATTTTGATTCAAATAAGCAATTAAACTTACGTACATTTCAATTATTTTTGCAAAAATGCATGCATGCACTCCTCATTTGGACTTCATTTTCTCTGATGAGTAAATCCATCGGTAATTAAATTCCGCCATGCATATGCAGAAATCGGTGCTAAATAATTCGTAGCCTGCTTTGTATATCTCTACTTATTATGAGGTTACATGTATCGTATATGAACCGGTGAATTGCATTAAATAATTCACAAGACGCAGACAGTATATAGGGGCCTACATGTACCGGTAGAGGCATATACGTGAGCGGTACCACATGTACCTATGTGCCGACAAAATGTTTATTCCTCGGGTAAATATATTTTTCAATTATTTTTATTATTTACAAAATCTCGGAATATAATACAAAATATTTATTATTACTCTGGCATGATAAAAAATTTGCAGAATTTTTTAGCCCCAAGTTTATTGTCGTTCAATTTGGCTATATGTACTTTTAAAATTGTGCAGAGATTCTGTTCGACGTGTTGCGACTCCGTCTTTCATTTCTATTTTGAGTCTATTTTGAACAGAATACACAGGTCTAGAAATATATAATAACATGCGATACAACGACATCTGTCAAACTCTGTCTGCTGTCAACGTAAACAATCATATCCCCTTAATAGAAAATATCATGTTTTAAACAAAATGAGATGTGAAAGGCGAAGATAACGAACAGCGATCAACACTAGACACTATTTAATTATGTTCAGAATTAACTTGTAAATTGAAAAAAAAATCTGCTTTGAACGAAACTTTTACTAGTACGTGTATATCTAACCTATGTAAACAAAAATATGACACAAACCTTGTTTACATAACAAAGAATTGTGAGCTCTATTATCTCTATGTACCTTGACAATTGACATTCAAATTTTTGCTAACCATGAGAAATACCTTAGTTAAACAATCTAAATATTAAAAATGGAAAAATAAGATTTGAAAATTTTCAGCTCAAATTGTGTCCGTGACCCTTTAAAATATATCCTCAGTACCTCTTGCTTGTTGTAAGCGGCGACTAAATAGGGCGGTCCTTCGGATGAGTCCGCAAAAACCGAGGCCCCATATCACAGCAGGTGTTGCACGATAAAGATCCCTCCCTGCTCAAAGGCCGTAAGCGCCGAGCATAGGCTTAAATTTTGCAGCCCTTTGAACACCGGCAAAGGTGACGTCTGCATATGAGTGAAAAATTCTCGTGAGGGACTTACATTATAATTATGCGACCATCGTGTCATTTCTCGCACTAGCTCTAGGTGTAAATTCATATGGAACTGTGCGGAGGTTATTCGAATACCGTGCTAATATACAATATTCTCCTTGCGATCTCCTCTCCCACGAAAATAGTACGGAGCCCGCGCGATTCCTACGCAGAAGTGCACGGTGTAGGATAATATACTTGCGATTTATTTGCCCGATGTCCTTCAAACATCTTGCGTTTGCTGTCCGAACAGTACACGTTCTCCGTAACATCACCGTATGAGGATATCGTATGACATGTCTACGGGCTTTCAATATTTTAAAAAAAAAATGTATATTAACTTTTCACTAAACAAAATCAAAAAGGATATGGAACCCATGATTCAGTCTGAAAATCTCGCGGAGTCAACGCAGGGAAATCTACATTTGTAGATACATGTACGACTATATTGCGGGATCCGTAGGAACATGGCAAGTAAACTAGGCTGAAATGATCGAAGCCAACTTATTCTGTACAGTAGGTGGCACTCCTCGTATCTCTTTACAGGTTCGTATGCTGATCAATGCTATCTCAAATGACCCTAAGAACGGACCAGAGGAACTCCTGGCTGTGCGAATGACCGTCAGCAATGCCATCGTAGATCCGTGGATCTACATTATTCTTAGGAAAGAAAATCTATCCAAAATTTTGGGCTTGATTCGGAGAATTCGCAATAGGAAGCAATTGCCAGCAGTTTTTATTACTGAAGAATCCAAATCTGTGAGAGCTGGAAGAAACAGAAATACATCAACAAACGCTGTCACAAATTTGACACAGATTTAAGCAGCAGCAAAAAACTTTACTTCGTTCTTAAAATTAGTTTGTTGATTGGTTGTAGCGAATTGTTTTAGTGGTTTAACTTATTAGTGTATAGAAATAAGTATACTGTATGTGGATATATGTAACAGAGTAAGTTCGCAATAACTTGAAACATATGTTATAGCATCTCGGACAGAAGGAATGTCGAAATTGAGTGCTGTATGGAACACTTGAAAAACGCATGTGTTATCCTTTTGCATTCGTGTGTGTATCCAATCTACAGGCCACACTTTTGTTCGATTGATTTGATACTTTCAAAGAGTCAAAATCAGCAAGCATGAAACATTTCATGGAAAGTCAATTTTGTTTTTCAAAAGCTGTTGATATATATTTGATTTTATCCCACTTCATGGAAAAACAAAAGTATAATGATTTTCGATACATTACTTTACTGGTCTTGTATCCAAGGAAATTCATTTCCTTAGCAACAGGTGCACACATTCTTGTGAAAATCAATGATTTTGATCTGTTAGAGGAGGATATGTTTTCTGTACGTATATGTTCTATGTTATTTTGTCTACCTTATTTCGCTACAATGTTTTTACATTTTTAAACAAGAGGTACTGTGAGCAATGCTCACTAAGAATACTCCCGCTTACCCCAATCTCCCAAAGGGTGTTGGTAATAGGTATAAACTACCTCTTTTCTGAGTGTAAAAAACAAATGGCATGACAAACCGAACCATATTGCTACTTCGATGTCCAGTGCGCGTGACCTTTGACCTTTTGACCCCAAAATCGATAGGGAACATCTTCATCCCATGGGTAGTCCATATGTATGATATGGTGACTGTAGGTGGAAAGGATAACGCTTTAGAGCCCGGAAACCATATTGCTACTTCGATGTCCAGTGTGCTTGACCTTTGACCTTTTGACCCCAAAATCGATAGGGAACATCTTCATCCCATGGGTAGTCCATATGTATGATATGGTGACTGTAGGTGGAAAGGATAACGCTTTAGAGCCCGGAAACCATATTGTTACTTCGATGTCCAGTGCGCTTGACCTTTGACCTTTTGACCCCAAAATCGATAGGGAACATCTTCATCCCATGGGTAGTCCATATGTCTGATATGGTGACTGTAGGTGGAAAGGATAACGCTTTAGAGCCCGGAAACCATATTGCTACTTCGATGTCCAGTGTGCTTTGACCTTTTGACCCCAAAATCGATAGGGAACATCTTCATTCCATGGGTAGTCCATATATATGATATGGTGACGGTAGATGGAAAGGATAATGTTTTAGAGCCCGGAAACCATTGCGTCTACAGACGGACGGACAGACAGACGGACAACCCGATTCCAGTATACCCCCCCCCCCAACTTGTTGCGGGGGGGGGGTATAAAAATAAAACAATCTTTTTAGGGTGAGTGTTGCCTTGACAACGGGTAAAAGCATGACTTTCAGCAGAGGTTTATCGCTATATACATGTAATTAAAATCTACAACTACCATATTCTTGCTGGAGATCATATATATATTGGAGTTGGGGAAAACCATTAGACAGACTGCAACGGGTGCAGAATACGGCTGCTCATTTGTTACGAGGTCGCCGAATTGGAAACACATATTATTTGATTCTGGCGGAAGTACATTGGCTTCCCATCTTTTACCGACCCCAATTCAAGATTTTGACCTATACATACTGTTCCATCCACGCATTTGCACCGTCATACACCGCAAGTCTTTTAAATGATTACAAGCCAAGTCGACCATTACGGTCAGAATCGAAGTCGCGGTTTGTAGTGCCAAAATCAGAACCAACAAATACGGACAACGCCAACTCAGCTTGGCTGCAGCACATCTCTGGAATGACCGTCCAGATGACATCAAGAAGTCAACATCCCTTGAAATTCTTTTTAAAAAAAAGACGCCTTAAAACTCATTTTTATAAATTAGCTTTTTAGATTCTAACATGAATAAAAATATGACTGTTTTAGTTAAAGAAAAAATAAAACTTTTAGATGTTGATCTTAAAGGTAGTGCTTTTTTATTTTGATTATTTTACAGATATAAGATCTTAATATGTCATTCTGTAATTTGATTTCTGTTCTGATAATTACCTGTTGTGTACTAAATTGTTGGGAAATTTACATTAAATGATATTTATATACATTGTTCAGATATTATAATAATGATGTCTCTTGGGTCATTTCAGTGTAATTAGAAATATCAATTGTTGTCTTTTGGAAATGATATTGTGTATTGAAAATAACCAACCAATTTTCTTGCTAAATATCAATAAATTTTATTCAAGAACAGAAATGGCCGGATTGCTTTAAATAATCTAATCATAGAGACAATAGTACAAAACATACTTATTTGTTTCACTGAGATGGAGGTTGTGACAAAATGTCTGTGCAATATCTATCTATGATGAGAAAGTCCAGAAAACCATTTGATCTACTTTTAATCCAAATCTGATTAAAATCGGATCTTTGATCCGCTCCGTTATTGTTAAGTTGCTACTGTAACGTGCAAGGGAGGTCACTGCCTGTGAACCCCTGCGGGCTCGTACCCGTGATAGAAACGGATAGCCCTGAGATGCTGCCAATATGTACAATTCGCAGACTTAATCAGTTGTACTGTGCCTATATAGGATCTATTGACTGGTAGCGCACAAGTGCATTGGCAGGGAATTCCACACACCAGCGCACTTCCACAAGGACAAGCAGGGATGTCCGCACACCTGTCCTTGCGCAGTGATGACCGCACACCTATCACTATATAAATACCTGTTCTAATCAGAGACACTGGTAGGGATTTCCGCACACCAGAGCTCTACCACAAGACAGGCAGGGATGTCCTCACACCAGATCTTGCTCAGCAACAACCAGGGATGTCTGCACACTTGTCGCTAAAAGATGCCAAATCCAGAGCAGGGTTTGGCCACACAATCTGGCAGTTATAAGCATGGATGACCGCACACTTACTACTGAGACGTACATTGTATGTAGGGACGTCCGCACACTTATACATACCATACAGGATTTGTCGAGTATTACTTCTACAACCGTTGTGTAGCCCATCGTGTAGAAGAATTATATATATCCGCAATACCATAACGATCCGGAGTGTATAATTACTTATAAATTAAAACAAAATACTAATCATGCCCAAACTGGCTAATCTTTATAGAATCCACTATAGAAACACACAATGAGGGACTGTAACTCACGCAGGGTAGCTGTACGTTTCCTCTTAAAAACATGGATTGCTTCTTGTAGGTGTAGCAATTTATCCTCTGGAAGTTTAATCTCAAATTTGATGGAGTCTATTTCTAAGCCCATAAATGTGAGTGTTGTGCAAGGAAGTACTGTTTTTTCCGACTTAATTGGTAGGTTGAGGTCATTTGCTAGAGTGTGGAATGCCCGAAGTGCATCGTGACAGCCTGGTGAGTTTGGATACCCAATAAACAGAAAGTCATCAAGGATGTGTACACAGTGTAAAACAGAAAATTTATCATGTAGAATCCATTGCAGGGCTGAACTGAACTTTTCAAAAAGGTTACAAGAATAGCTGAGGCCGAAGGGGAGGGTTTTGTCAAAATAAAATTTTTCCTCAATACTGAAACCTAATAGTTCAAAGTCATCGGGGTGGACTGGTACTTGTTTGTAAGCATTTTCCAAGTCAGTTTTTGCTAAAAGTGCTCCCACCCCAAAATGATGGCTGAAATAGCATCATCTATAGTTTGATACTGCACAGTGCAAAATTCATGAGGAATGTGATCATTGATTGAAGACCCTTCTGGCTAAGACAAGTGGTGTATAAGTCTGAATTCCCCTGGGGTTTTTTTGGGGACTAAACCAAGAGGTGAAACTTGAAGGTTAAGAAATGGGGGGAAGAAAAAGGACCTGCAACCCTACCTAACTCTATTTCATTATTTATTTTTTGCCACAATACACTTTCATTTCTCTTCAAAGAAGATAAGTTTTTTGAAAGGCGGAACTGGCGATGACCTTGGTAAGGAATTCTAAAACCATATCTAAACCCTTCCAGTAAGAAATTTAAGAGAGTGGGGTCATAACCATGAAGATATTCGGCAAATTTATCCACACTAATTGGGGTAACAACAGTTATCAATCTTTTTTGGTGGAAGTAAATGGTTTTCTGTGCAGGTCATTATTGGAGGATTTTGTGTGTGTTGTGTTGTTTTGTCCCTGTCTATTTTTTGTTCACTGAAGTATTGAGTGTTTGCCAGAGCAGTATTGGCATATCTGTGCATATGGACAGGAATTGCCTTTGTTGCAGGAGCCTTTGTTGTTGAAAGTGAAGCAATACTTTTGCTTCGAAGATGTAGATCGAAAGGGCTGCTTCTTTAGCTTTGTTTTCGCCTCTAATCCCTGAACAATTGCATCATGGAAAAGTTCAGAGTTTTTCCTATCCCAGGGACAGGCTCGTGGTGCAACCTGTCGCCATTGCCTAAATTTTTCGTCATAGCATATGGCCGCTTCATCTCCACATGACTTGGATATGCCCTGAATAATT
The DNA here is from genome assembly GCF_947568905.1 of Ostrea edulis. Classification (NCBI taxonomy): domain Eukaryota; kingdom Metazoa; phylum Mollusca; class Bivalvia; order Ostreida; family Ostreidae; genus Ostrea; species Ostrea edulis. The sequence continues at coordinate 46,090,858 of NC_079164.1, forward strand.
TGGGCATATGTCATAAGCTGCCCAACTTCATTTGGGTATTTAGTGCAGTGGAGAGCAACGAAGACATGAAAAGCCTCCATCCATTGGGCGATGGATTTGATTTGATTAGTGTCATTAGTCTGGACAAAAACCAGTTGTCCGTCTTTTTCGACCGATTTAAATTTTGGCTCCTGTTCAATGCTAGACTTGGGGAGCAATGAGGCCATTTTGACATACTCATTTGCAAATATTTTGGCCTTGATTTTGGTGTCCACCCCCAAGCCCACAGGTTTTGAAATCCCCACAGGAGAAATGTTTTGTTGCACATCATGAGTTAGTGAGGTAATACCTGTGCTAGGTTCCAAGTCAATAATTGCGTTGAAAGTGGATGTATTTGGAGTGGTGTTGTTCACACTCTCTTCTGGTTGTGGGGCTGTTGATGTGCTTGCTGAGCCTTGGTTGCTCTTCAGTTTGGTCAAGCACTCTTTTACTGTATTTTCAATGATTGGTAAGGCTGCTGTCATACATTCCGTTACCAAGTCTTTTAGCTCTGACGTTTCTTTTTGTAGAGGAGTCGCTGGGCCTGTTGTTGAGGACTTAGTTTTGCGTTTCTTCGGACGGGAAGCCATAATTCTGAAAACCATGACATTGTTGAAAGCAAAATACAAATAAGAAATGCACCACAACTGCAGTTGTTTAAGGGCACATATTTTCTGTTATGGAATTCTAATGCTATGCATGAGCGCAATAGAAGCATGCAAAATGTTTTAAGATTTCATATCCCTATAAAAATAACTGCAATTATTTAGCCAGGGCTTATGGCAGTTAAATATAAAATGGTAAAGCGTCTACCAGTAGCCATAGGTATTGCTTGACTCAACAGAAAATAGCCATTTGCTATGATTTGTAGCCAGAGCTACAACAAAGGGACACCCTCAAAAGTAGCCAGAGCTATATGAAAAAATTGACATAGAAATATAAGTATTACTTTTGTCTCGAGGCTAGAGATAAATAACCATCATATGCAATTAATAATAGCCAGAGCTATGGCAGTAATAAACTACAGAAAGGGTGACCCTATTGCAGATTTCAGTGAACTGCAACCATAACAAGCCAGAGCTGAATAACATATATAAAATGGGGGTGCAACGCACCAAAAAATGTAAATATTAGTGAACCACCCGGAGTATTACACATTCGTATGCCTGTAGAAGCAACAAATACGTCATGGTGGCTTATTGACTCTGGAAAGTAACTCCGGGTGGCCCATTTATCCCAGGACATATCCTGTTATTCATGATAAGGGGTAAAGAAAAACATATATACCTGGATGAAGGTGGTTAATCACTGAAATGTAGTATTATAATATAGAGGCTGGGAAAATGGCTACTAAAAAAAGAAAAACACAAAAGATTATTAACTAAGCAGCCAGAATATTAACCCCTAATTGTTTGAGAAATGCTCTCAAGGAAACTAATAAAACATTATAAAATTAATGTAGAATATAGTATGGATCCTTATTACCTGTGCGAACTAATAGAAAATATCTATATCAGCAGGAATAATGATTTACATGTAGTAAAATTAACCCCAAGTACATGGAAAGGTATATAATGAGTTAAAATGTCTATTATAATATAGCAGAGCCAGAAGCACCTGTCATCATGGCTAGCAACAAGTTTAAATTAGGGACAGAAGAACTCCGCGCAGTTGTCTGTAGTACTTTCTCATCCCTAAGGAATTCAGATGTACACCATCCAAGAAAATATTGTCTTTGCTATTGGTAAAGCCTTTCATCCTCCAGTAAGCCCCACTTGTTGGCATTGATTTTTGAGAATGGCATTAGCGCGCACCACGCGAGCGTTGTATGCCCGTGGGTCGACATATCTCGTTTTCTCTCGGGGCATGAATCTCATAACCGTTATTTTGTTGATACTATATTGTCTGCGGGGTTGCGTTAAAAACGCCACCAGTCCATAAACCACTGAATCATCTCTGCAATCGAGATCGTTGCCCTCCATGTGTACGATTAGGCATGTAGGACGGTAGTGTTGGACGGCCGCCAATATTGTCTCCCGATGGCGTGGATTATTCACGGAGCCCCCACTGATACCGAAGAAATCTACTTGTGGAAGGTTTACAATGTCAAATAGCTCCGAAGAAACTCTCCTGTTGCCAATAAATGCACCGAATCTCCTAACATGAGAATCACCGATGCACAAAATAGTCATTGTACTATACCACGTGACCTACACAATGTTGATAAACAACCAGGGCCTGACACTACATGTGTATGTCATTAATAATGTCTTAGATTGGCTTTAAGGTTAAAGTAACGCAATGCACACGACGTGTAGCTGTATACAAGATGCCCAAATAGAGTCGTCGTAGATTTGCACGAACTGATAAAAAGTCGAATTACCGCAAAGAAGAGAGTTGATTTACCTCAAATGCGTCGTAATTAATATCCAGGGATAATATAATACTGGTCGTATGGTATCAGGTATAAAGCATCCGTTAAAACATCAAAATAATACTAAAATCTTCCAAACACAATTGTAAACATCGAATAAAAAATTGCGAGTGACACTACCAAGTTGCGCATGCGCAAGTACCAAAAATAATAGGTGGTATTTATAGACAGTGGCGGTAATTATGAATACAGTATCCATAAATGTTTTATGTTCATAAATATGTATTTTTGAATGTTATTGGGATATGACATGAAACTGGTACGTGATCAAATCTACTATAACGCCCTCCGGGCGTTATAGGATTTGATCACGTGACCAACTTCATGTCATATCCCAGCAACATTCAAAAATGATATCTTATTTCTTAAATAGCATCAAAAATTCTAGGAAGATAAAGAAAAAAGGGAGAAGTTCCCAAACCATGGAAGAGGAATCATTATGGAGAAAAAACAGAATTCATACAATGTAAAAAGTAATGGAAAATACCAAAAACCACATGGAAAGGATTTTTCCCGGTAACTTTGACAAAAAACAATAAAAAGATAAAAAAGATACAGACAAAGGAAGAACAAAGATACAAATGGTATCGGAACACATCTCCATGGCTTCTACTGCCGCTTTAAAAAACATCTGACAATGTGGGGGTATCGAAAGTTCACAAAATCACTTTCATAGGTGTGATCAGAGCATTGTGGAATTATTGAGGAAAGAGGGTTGCATAGCTCAACGTCATTTGTTAAGATTAGAATGTGAAACGTGCAGTATTATAGAAAAAGACATAATGCTAAAAAGAACTTATGGATTGTCAAAAACTGGAAATTCGTACTGGTTCAATTCTATGTTAAGCGTGTTATATGTCACAGATGTGATGCAATTATCATTTGATAAATTCAACCAAGATATGACATTTTGTCCCAAACTACAGAAACCTCTTCCAATTGTAAACAATCTATACAATGAAATCGAGGTTTCAACAACCGATATATGGGCTGCTTTAAATGACATAGAAGAAGAATTCAATATAGATGCTGGCACTCAAAACGATGCTCACGAGTTCCTGATTGTCATGTTTTCCACATTAACAAGATCCCTTGGGTACAGAAACATGAAGGTAACTGATAATTTTCCGGTCGGCAGGGGATGCTTACTCCCTCTAGGCACCTGATCGCACCTCTGGTGTGTCCAGAGGTCCGTGTTTCCCCAACTACCTACATGTATTTTGTATTGCTTGTAGGAGTTATGAGATTGATCACTGTTTATTATCTTCACCTTTCATTGAGTTGTTAGATTGCCCTTAATATCCACTTTAAATGAAAGATATAAGTATGAAGCAGAAGTGGACGACTCTGTGGTACATGTATCTTTTATTTCGATTGATTGATTGATGTTTTCCGCCACACTTAACAATTTTTCAGTTATCTAGTGGCGCCAAGTTTTTTATTGGTGGAAGAGAGAACCCAGATACAATATACCTGGGAAGAGACCACCGACCTTCCAAAAGTAAACTGGGAAACTTTCTCACCGGTGCGAGCGGAATTCGAACCCGCGCCGACAGAGGTGAGAGGCCGTGTGATTTTGAGCCCGATGCTCTAACAACTCGGCCACGGAGACCCTTCTTTTATTTCGTGTTCACTGGGATATATAGAATTGACATATGAATGAAAATTATCATAGTTAATAGATAATACGTCGTCGATATATCTAAATGTCGAATTAAAGGCCACAGCAAGAGATTTTTTGTTCTCACGTAAAAGTTTTTTAATAAATTCTGCTTCAGAGTTGTTTACCAGATTGTTTATAATATCCAGTGAATAAAATTCCTCCCAGAAATATATTTCTGTCATGCACAAATTTTAATGAAATAAAATTTTTGCAAAAAACGTATGACGTCACACGGGGTTGAATTACTTTAGGAGATAATTTATAGAACTTTGCTTTATGTACCATCAATCATCAGGCTGTGACATACTTTCTTTACATTGTATGAATAAAAGGTCCTAGTTTAAAAACTGTGACAGGAGGTAGATAGACAAACCAGAGTTCTGTGAGTACTGTAATACCTCAAATTTGACCAAGTTCAACAACCTCTAAATATTAAAAACATCAAAGAAAATAAAAAATTGTTGAGAATTAAAAATCCTTGCACTATGCACATGTTCAACTTCAAGTTATTTACAGAGACATTAGCTTTTAAACCGTAAGAAGAGTTAAAAGTTAAAATTTCTTGCCACATATATAATATATCTCCCATACCCATACAAATACTCTCTAAGATAAAGTCCTCATTTGAAAACTGGACTTCCGGAAAATCAGACAAATCATTTACTCTCTATCTAATGATTCCTCAAAACTGACCAAGTTCAATAACCTAAAATTTTCTTTTAAAAATTAAAGAAAATCAAAATCCGTGCCACATGCACATCTTCAATACCCATATTAACACTCAAGCTCTGTACAACAAGACGGTTCTCACTTAAAATCTGTTGGGAGAGTTCACCGGACAAATCACGTACTCCCTATGTACAGTGTAACATTTCTTCAACCTGTAATTTTCTTGAAAAAAAAATTGAAGAAAATAAAAATCCTTGTCACACGCACATCTTAAATATCCATTTAACACTGTAAATCAAGATGGCCTTCATCTGAATACTGTGGGAGAAGTTCGCCGGACAGATTATGTACCCTCCATATAACAATAATTTTCAAATGAAGGGACAAAACTCCTGCAATCTGAGAGAGGTTAAAATGGATCAAAATTGCAACAAGATCTAGAGTGATCCACAAAGAAGCTCAATAGCAAGTTTCGGCTTGTTATGTGACAGAGAAATGAAATCCCCGAATGAACAGACGGACAGACATCGCTTTACCATAATACGTCCTGTAATACGGGCGTATAAAAATCCATGGATAAAATAAATTGTTTGGACTTTAATAAGCAGACAAGTTTCCTCATTCTTTCATTCGTACCGTAACCCCTAAACAAGCAATTTCCAACTGTAACACCACATGCTTTTAGCATCCCTTCAATCCTCAGTAGACCATTTTCCAGTTCCATATGAAATTTTTTTAATATTTGGCTGTTACCGGGTGTTTAGCCCTACAGAAATTTCAAAAGCATGCATTGTGAGAGTCATAAGTTATACATGTCCCCTACCAGCGCCCCCATTAATTGATGACTGTATATCGAGAGAATGTACATTTGATATTGTTTCACCTTGAACTGTGACCTGATACATTCATACCAAGTCACCATTTTTACCAGTATCCAACTAATTCAATGTTTTGTTGTTTATTCAGTTGACCCATGTAGTTTTTAACAGATTTGATATACATGTATATTTTCACTGATATGTTCCTTTAGCGATTAATGAGCTTTAAATGTTAAATCAATAAAGTTATTTCTTTTAATAAAATAAGCAATCGAGGTTTGTCGACTGCCTCTGATCTATTCAAACGTCCTACTTTTCCATCGGAACATAATTCCGATCCCGATAAATAAAAACAAGAGGCCCACAGGTCTTTTCGGTCACCTGAGTACTAGTTTTAAAAAGTTTAACTAGTTCGAAGGGCTATGAAATCTAGAAATAAAATTCCTTTTCTGAATATCTAAGCTAAATTCTAATATTCAGCAACAGTATCAAACAAGATGTGGTCTTAAAACTCCAATGCCTTCAAAAGTGCATACACTAAGGAAAAGCTTTACATAATAAAATATATGTATCAATATTAAACGATATGACTAATTTGGACCCATCCTAGAGTCAAAACCCTGAGGTTGCTAAATTCACCATTTTTTGTACATTCTTTTCTGCTATTCTAAATATGCATTTAGATTTTATACGGTATCAGCAGACTGATAGAAGTCCTTCAAATCATTATAACAATTTTGGCACCACGGTGAACCGATTATGAAATTTACAATTTTGGTAAAGGACTACCTACTTCTTTAAAATATCCATATACATATGTAGTATTAATAGCATTAAAGCAGATATCATTTATATCTTTTGGACATATTCACTATAAATACCAAGTTTGGTCCCACCCTCGAGTCAGAACCTCTGCCCCGAAAATCCTTAAAGTTACAAATTTGGTTGAGGCCTTACTGCTCTATATCATTATGCATTTAGGTTTTCTTAAAGATAATTATGCAGGTGTAGAGAAGATTTTTAAGAAATAGGTCAACTTTTGGCAGTTTTTGTTCCACCTCTAAGGCCCCGGGGGTAGAGGAGTCCTGAGATTTACAATTTATGCCCCCCCCCCGTCCCAAATATTTGAAAAGAATTGGAATGTTAGTCGTCAAGATGTTAAAGATTTCTATTGTGCACACATTTGATAACTGACAATTTTGACCCCACCCTGATACCGAAATCCCTACTCCTGATATTATCAAATTTACAATTTTTGTAAAGGACAACCTGCTGTTTATAGATACCCATTCAATAGCACTAAAGAAGATGTTATCTAAGTGTTTTACACATAAACACTATATACCAAGATTGCCCCCCCCCCCCCCCGATATTTACAATTTTGGTAGAGTTCTTCCTGCTCTACGTCACTGTGCATTTAGTTTTTCTTACACATGAATTGTGCAGTTGTAGAGAAGAACTTTGAAAATTGGTCAATATTTTGCAGTTTCTGCCCCGCCCCTAAGAGATGAAAAAGTCCAGAAATTTACATTTATGTCTTCCTTGTCCCAAACATGCTTCATACCAAATTTGAAAGGAATTGGAATGGTAGTTATGAAGAAAAAGATAAAAAATATATCTATTGTTCACACACTTAATAACTGACCAGTTTGGCCCCATTCTGATACTCAAATTATCAATTTTGGTTAAGGACGACCTGCTCTCACTAGATATCCATTTCGTTTCAACTTAGTATCAATACCACTAAAGATGTTATTTAAGTATTTTACACATAAACACTATATACCAAGTTTGGCCCCGCCCAGGGGTCAGAACCCCTACCCCGGAGATCATGAAATTTACAATTTTGGTGGAGGCCTTCCTGCTCTATATCACCATACATTTAATTTTTTTTACGCATGTGCTGCTGTAGAAAAAAAGACAGCTTTTGTCCCGCCCCTAAGGTCCCAGGGGTGCAGGAGTCCTGAAATTCACAATTTATATCCCCTTTGTCCCTAAATTGATTCACACTAAATTTGAAAAGAATTGGAATAGTAGTTATCAAAACGTTAACAATGTTCAATTGTTAATTGACGACGCACGATGACGGACGACAACCAATTGCAAACGTAAAATAAAAATTAATTTCTTTAAAACTTGTCCATCAAATGTTACGAAATTCGAACTTCATCTGTGACTGCAAGTTTCAAATGAATCCACGAAAGCATAACGGGAAGAGTCTGGAAAACAAATGGGACAGTCAGACACAGAAACGGATGGACGAACAGATGGATACGAAAGCTCTACTTTGTTTCTAGGCAACGATTTAGATGGTAGGTTCCGGGTTCAAATCCCAGTTTGGTCCCTATTTCTGTTATGGGTCAGTATTACCCAGCAGCAGAATTTGCTTTTTGACATTAACACTGGTTAAAATTATTGAAAGAAAATTATAACAATAAGAAAGTACTTAGTTACGATAGGTGAACAATAAACAATGTCCAATGCCGAGCTGAATCTACAAACAAAACAGTCACAAGTCGGCTGTTAATATTCCAATGAAATCCCTAAATAATCCTAGTTCCCAGTAAGTGTTAAAGTGCTTGTCTACCACAGCTTAACATCGGCAAATTTCAGTGTATATATTCAGGAAACAGGGTTATGCAAGTGTTACGTCATCTTTCTACTAAAGAAGTAAACTTCGACGTCTAGAACAATCTAGGTTACAGGTGTCAATCAAGTGCAACTCAGTTTTACAGAGCGGTAGGGGACTAATAATATAAAAGTGAGAGGAGATGTTGTACAAAATGGCGACAACGCCAAAGAAAGAAACAAGCTGACATCATATCAGAAAACTTTGACGACGAGCTAAGTCTACTTCTACAGGACGCCTTCCATATTTGTTTACATTAGTGATGCAATATCTCGCCGAGAAATAACGATAACCACTTGTAAGTTACGGTGATACAGATACTGACAAACAAGATGATGGTACAGGGGTTTCAACAGTCTCGATTGAAGTCCGCATTTCTATGGTGGTTATAATGATCTAGTTCGTCATTACAACCTATCATTGGATCAAATGCTGTCTGACGTGTTAGGCCATTCTTAGCACACTAATTTTGACTACAGATAACTTAATTTACCTGATCAGGATATAGGGCTCACGGTGGGTGTGACAGGTCGACAGGGGATGCTTACTCCTCATAGGCACCTAATCCCACCTCGGGGTCTGTGTTTGCCCAACTCTCTATTTTGTATTGCTTATAGAAGTTATGAGATTGATCACTGTTCGTTATCTTCACCTTTCATATATCTTATTTAATTTCAATAAATAAACTATACTTTAAGACTAAAACTTGTAAAATTATTAATTATGATGCAATGGGTAAAAGTCAGTTTTGGTAAGAATCTTGACATTTAGACGTTGACAGAAGTGTTGTAGTGTAGCGTAATACGCCCTCTCGTGAGAGATTATGGATCACGAAAATTTCAGTTAACGTATGGAGAGATGATCTCATTTTGTTTGCTGATTTAGACTTTTTTCCTTTTACATACATGTTACTTTTAGAGCCTTGCTTCGTTCGGTATTCAAAAAGTATATTAAGAATATCTTCAATATCCTGAGTAACACACTACTGCAGAGTACATGTATATATTAGAGGGCGAAACCCTCTCACGGCCCGAAGGGCCGTGAGAGCGGAGCTCTCCTTATAGGTAACACATATATACATGTTTAAAAGGAAAATATAGGAAAACAATGAAAAATTAAACCATACCTATGGAACTTGAAAATTTTGGTACTAATGGCGTCGATTCGAATACTATCGCGTGGACATGTATTTCTCCATTTTGAATCTCGTCTACCCTAGTTCACGTCGTTCTGAGATGTTACATAAAATTCGTAAAAGCATGTAAATCTTATTTTCTTAATCATATATAATCACTCCACCATTAACGCCATGTTTGTTGTTGTGGTTCAAACGCTATGTTTGTAAATTTGCTAAATAACGACGCTGAATATGACGTCACAATGTACTGTTTACATCAATTGCTTTATATTTCCCGCGTTCAATATATAGGCGGATCAAATATTCAAAATTAGGATGCTTTGATACAGCTCCGTCCTTGTGCTAACTTCGGGTTGTTTTCGTTCTGTTTTGGATATAGATACTAATGCCAAAATTTGTTTGCTTCGCCCTCAAACACGGTCACGCCGAAAAACATATTACATTATTACCAGTGTGAGATCAACTTTACCCATGTGATGCAGCCATGTGAGATTTTTCTGTCTCACACTGCTGCGACGTCATTTGATTGTGACGTCATATATTTTCTATGATTTACGTTACACGGTGAAGATTTACGTTACACGGTGAAATAAAAATATTTTGCATTGTTTTCTTTAAATTTTAATGCAATATACTTTCTGGTGGACAACCTTGGGTTTTTTTTAGTTTACACTTAAAGTGTAAACCATTTTCGGGTATGCTCTTTCTGCCTATCTAATTAGTTTTTGCATTAAAGTTCAAATGAGGATTTTGATAATCTTTAATTTTCTCAAAGCTCCTAAATTTATGCACTAAACTGTAGGTAAAATGTGAGAAAAATAATCCTTCATTATCTACTCGTCCTAGACTGCGAATCTTGTCCCCTCGGTGGAATTTCCCTATCCCACACTCGTACCAATGAAGGATTCTATTAGTCTTGTATTTACATCTATTGCTCTCAACATTTTTCATGTCAAATGGATGTGTTTAGTCTTCGATGAGCACAAATTCACTATTTCCCACCATACAATGTACCCTGCGGGGTATTAGTACAGCTAGGACAGTTTTGGTTTCTTCATATGCAATATTCCATCATCACCTGCATATGGTGTTTATATATCTCAACTAGCAATATTCCATCATCACCTGCATATGGTGTTTATATATCTCAACTGATTCGATATGCAAGAGCTTGTTCTGGGTATAGTCAGTT